>NW_021940604.1:16503759-16545440 GCF_001715985.3 Manacus vitellinus
CGAGCGGGAGGTGCCGCCCGGCGGCTGCGGAGCCCGTCCTTGGGGAAAAGGTGTTCCTGCAACCTAAGGAAAGTGGGCGCGTTATGAGAAACACACCTCTGGAATACTGCTGAGGGTTAACAGCAGTTCACGTGCTCCTTCCTTTTGTGTTTACCCTGCTGGTATATAATTTGCAAACATGCCCTAGAGATCTGGAAAAAAAACCCACAAAAACAAACAAACACCCAAACCAAAATACACAGAAAGGTTAAACCAGCCACAGATTAGCTTTTCCGTACACTGTATGGTAAGCACTGGGTTTACACCACCAATCCCTGCATAGCAAAGTGCCAGGAATAAAGCCCTGGTAGGGATTGTCCAGATCCTCACATCAGGACCCTTTAAATTGCAGGCAGTTGTTGAGTACATGTTTAACACAGAAAAGCCCACAGCACCCAGGAAAAAAAGAAAAAATCCATCAAATCTAAGTCTTGCACTAAAATCCAGAGATCTGGCATTAGGCTATGGTGCAAAAACAAGGTGAAGTGACACCCTTTAGGCTTCCTATCACTCCCAGCCATCTTGGGATATTAACTGACCCCATTGGGCTGACAAGGGAAATAAACCAAAATAGTAACATAAAGTAACAACTCTCAGCATTTATTGCTAATTACTAGTCAAAGTAGAACAGCTTCAGGTTGGGAAGATGAAACTGAGTTCTCCCTAACAAGAGGTCAAAACCAGTCTGCTGTGGCGGGATTGACACCCCAGCCCAAATTGCAGAGTGGGCACTCAAAGGTGGGTACCAAGCTAGGCTCAGGTACCTGTTTTACTACAGAATTTATGGGTTGGAACATGAGATGCCTCCTGTTTGCCATCACCTACATTTCTGAATACAGAGGCACCAGGGTTCTGGGCCCTTAGCAAAACCCCTGGAATGAACGTCTCAGATGAGCTGGAGACAGTCGGCCTCTCAGCAGGCCAGTTTGCAGCTGGGTTTGAGGTCTCTTAAACTGTCTCCACTTCCTTGCACAACCTACCTGAAAGCTGAAGACCCCACTAGATGGCAGGACCGTTTAAGCCTTTGCTATTTCTACTTCAGAGCAAGCGCCCCAGCGGGCTCAGCCCCACTGGTCTGTGCTGTCTGGACTGTGGGGTTTATAAGCTGTGCCAAACCAGTGGAGAAATCCATGCAGAAATCTCTGCTCAATTCCTTTTCACAGGCTTTATCACACACAGAGCTCCATCAGACCGTAGAGAGGAATACAAACTAATCCTAATTTGCTAAATCTTTAAGTATTCCTCTTTGTGTGTGTGATACATAAAGGATATTTGGCTTACTGATGGTTAAGTGTAGTTTAAATCTCTTCTAGCCTCTGCTCTGCTGTAATTTTTAAGTAATGCAAGTGGAGTTATAATTTTGTATGATCACCATTGTATGAAAGTTGCAAAACAGAGAAGTGGCCGCTGTGGGTCAGGTCACAGATGGATATAACTAAGTAAGATGTCTTGGATAGTGCAAACATTTCCACTGATTAGCTTCCTTGCCTCCAAGCATTTGTGTTTATGGACTTTCTGAATCGGGAAATATTTTCTGTTTGATTAGTAACTCATGACTTAAAACTAAAGCTAGATATAACTCACAGTGTAGCTAGTATAGAACCAATTTTTGTCTTCAGTGATAACTAAATTTGGCCTGCATATGGCTGCACTATCACTGATTTGGAAATTTCTTTTAAAATACACTACCTTGTGAACTGCTTTGCCACTCATTTCATCCACCCAAGTTCAGCCTATGCAGTACTGCACCAAAAAGATGGTACATAGCACAGGTACATATCTGTATGAAGAATCAGCAAATAAGCTTAATTTTAAAAAATCCTTAATTACTTCAAATTATCTAATTAACATTCTGATAATCAGTCCCCTACTTCAAATCTATTTAGTCTTTTATTACTTTTCAGATAAAAAATTGAACTCTCCTGTTCTATAGGAACAAAAGATGTGCCTCAGAATATATATTCATCCACCACTTAAAGGAAGCTTATGATGAAGGGCTGACCCAAAGAAAATTACCCTCTTAATGACATCTGGCAAATATCATGGTTAATTTTCTGTATATTCAAAATACCTAAATTGTTTTATATGTGCACAATAAAATTACAAGGGTATTTCCTGGGTTTTTTGTTTGTTTTGTTGGTTTTCTTTGTTTGTAGTTTTGTTTGGTTTTGTTGTTTTGTTTTAAATATGCAGAGTGGGTAAGAATAGATAATTGTTTCATTAAGTTTTAAAATTTGGAAACAACAAAGTTAACTTTTTTCTTGGTACTAAAATGAAATTCTTTATAAAAGCTCAGAATAGTGCTGTACGATGATGAAAAAGTTACTATTGCCTATGCCGCACTTGCTGGAATGGAAATTGGGATTAATGCATTATAATACCAGATTAGCCTTAATAGAAGTTTGCTGCAGTAATTTATCAAGGTAATTAAGTATGTACCTAATTTTAGGCACCTAAGTAGTTCTGTTGACTCCTGTGAGACTAGTCTGCATTTTAAGTTAAGCACGTTTTAAAATACCCTGCTGATTCAAGGCCATAACTTTTTGGCCACAGTGAATTAAGAGAATGCACTGTCCTCAATAACCCATTAGTTAAGCTAATGGGAGGTGGTACAGACTGGATAATGGTTGAAACTGGATAAACTGGCTCAATGAAAAGTATATTCAGAAGCACTTCATTTGTTCTTTACAGGCTCAGCTGAGATTTAGTAGGTCTATTACCTATTTTCAAGATACTAACAACAACATGAACCTGTTGGAGGCGATAAGGAGGAAAGAGAAAAATATGAAGCATGGAGACGTATTTACAACCCTTAAATGGACTTTATGATACCGGACTGGACTTTTAATACCAATAATGACACTCACTAGATACGTCTGTTGTACCCCAGTTGTTCCCCAGTTTGTTGTTATGATGTTATGCAGTTCTATGTACCCCTGTTGTTGTTTTAAAAATTTGTCCACCATATTGTCCCCTTCTTCTTCCCTCAGTTTTCCCGCCTTTTCCCCTGCTTTCCTGCTCCTCTGCCTGCCATTGGCTAGGTTTTGGTGCAGTGCAGAGGTAGCTCCCATTGGTCCCTTCCCATGGTCACGCCCAAACTCCTCCCTCCTTACCTGATCATCCAATCACCCTCTCTCCTGAAGTTGTCAATCCCATGCTCCTCCTCAGTTCCAGATCCTTCCCTAGACCAACCCTATTTAAACCCCTGAGTTGCTTAATAAATTGGCATTGCTTCACCAGACCTTCGACCGTGTCTGAACCCTTATTCGCAGTGCTGTGACCCTATCCCTTATCCCAGCGGGTTGCGGCATGAACCAGAGCTTTCCCAACTTTGGCTGCGCTTAAGACAGTAAACCCACCTAAACCCCAGATTCCTGGACAGCATGGAATACAGTCCCCCCAGACAGCTCTAAAGGGGCTAGCTCCCATCTGCCTGAGTCAAGCATAATGCACAACTAATAAACTCTGCTCGTGTTCAAAGATTATTTGGCACAATGTCTCCCACACCAACCAGTTTGTGGTTCAGTTTATACTGGTCAAAAATATTCACCTGGCTCAGAATCTGAAAGATTTGAAAAAATCCAGGCATAACTAAATATTCCTCTTCTATTTCTGAATGAGCTCTCTCATGCAGTCTAGACTAATAATTGTTTAGACGCAAACAGTACATGCATGTGGCAAAGAAGCATTTCTGTGTCTGTAGCTTGGTTAATATGCAACTAGGTAATACACGTGTACTACTGTATAACATATAGATATTTTAGAAATGTTCATCCCACTTTTAATTGAGTTGCATTTTAAATCTTAGTTTTTACTACTTAGGTATTTTTTTCAAATTTTCTGTTAAAATTCTTCTTTCTCCAGGGTGTTGAGCACTTTTGACTAGTTCTAAGCTATACATTTGTGAGCAGTTAACTCCATTTATGTATATAGCTGTGGAATTATTTTTATATAGAATTTAGCACATGAATAATTTGCTAAATTCAGCTGGTTCATAATTGGTGTTTTAATAGTAAAAAACTTCAAATCATCTTAGGCTAACAAAGTACTAAAAGTATCTATTCCTGTAGCCCAAATTTCAGTGTCTATATTCTATCAAAGAATCTAAATATACTCAGTGCTGCAACTGCAAAAGTGCAGAATTCAATATAGGCTGTGACCCAGAAGAGCACATTAGCATATGCTCCACCCAAAGCATATAAGGAATTCTGTTTCAGTAATACTTGGTTACTTGATTTCCATGGGATCATTATAGCTTCTTATAATTTGCCAATTTTATGTACTGTAATGCTATAAAGGAGGTTGGTATAGGAGAATGAGACTGTAACCCAGAACAAGAGTGCATGCCACAAATATAGTTGTCTCCAAATCCCTCTCCACTGTGGTTTTCAATGCTGATCCTCCTGCATCAGCTACTTCAGTCTCTCAGACTCTCTTACGTCACTTGTTTTTCTCCAATGGAGTAAGTTATTTTACCTTTTCAAACCTGAAAAAACCCCTATGATGTTGCACTTGTTACATGAATACAGGTTAAAGAGAAGGGAAGTAAATGTCAGTTCAGTTGCAACTGGATCCTTTATTGAATGGTCCCCAAACAGCAGGGCATGAGTAAGTGCACAGCAGGAATGGAAGTTGTACAGAGAGGCCTCTTACAAGTTCTCTGCCAGCTGTAGAATACACAGATATTTTATAGATGGAATACCAGTCAAATGTGGAATGTACCCATCAAAGATGCTTCCTCTGTCTGGCTAAAACGCAACAGTGGGCAAATAAAAGCATGGTTAGGTTTCACGATGTATGTAAATGGCTGCTACCCAGGCTATAGTGAAGGTGCTTGCCTGTACCTGAATCTTAGGTCTCCTACAATAAGGGAATGAATGCCAAGTATTTTCAGGAGCATGACCTCGATAGCAAAACAATTCCTTTCAAGAGACAAAAAGCTTTACTTAAAATCTTTGTAAAAATCACAATGATTGAAACATCTTCATTGTCAGCAAACAATAAAGCAAACTCTAGATAAAATAAAAGAAGCATGTATTATAGGGTTTTGTCATACAGGAGAAACATCGAGGAATCAACCCAAGACAGAAAAGATTATAGATAATTAATTTCCACAGTGAGATTAAACAATATTCATCATATACAAACATGGCTACTTTATTTTAGATACACATGAACAGCTACAATATTCAGCTTGAAAACAAATTACAGAAGTGGCAAGACTGTAAGAGTGGGAGATATGCCATAATCAAATAGCGCTAAGGAGAGTTTGAAAACAGTGGTGTTTAAATAGTTTACAAAACCTTTTGGAGACAGGAAAAGGAAAGAAAACATTTTCTTTTTTTTTAATTTCTCACACCCATCTACATATGTCTAATGAGAACAAAAATCTCAGGAGATAAATTACAGATAATGTCTGTAATCTAATATATACTTAATATCATGGTGGAGAGAGTGAATACACCTCTGTGTCAGAGAGAAGCTGTTTTAGGAAATTAAGATACAGGATTTTTATTTTGAAACAATCATTCTTGGAACATCTGCTAAATATATTAGTTGGAACTGTCAAAGAAGATTAGTTAGGATGAATACTATGACCATGACAAAACCCCAAACAAGAGATACATTCTTTAGTTCTCTTCCCATTTGGATGTGTAGAACACTGGTTTTGAAGGATGACAGTATTAAAAACAGTATGTCATCCACATTAATGTCATCTAGATACAAGTGTGTTGCAAAACCATGTCTATGCTCCTAAAGTTGCTACCACACTTCAGAAAGGGTGACAAAGGGAAGCTGGAAAGTCTGTTGATAGGTTTCATTAACCCAGCAGTCCTTAGGTGTTAGGAATCATTGCTTTTTTGTTCCGCCTCTTGACTTTCCAGCAAGGCTTTGGATGATGGCACTTCTCCACCCTCTGCTCCTGCATCTAAAAATAGACAGAATTAAATATTTATACCACACACATTCTCATAGCTTTTTTAATGCAGCCAAATATTTGAGTTCATCTCTGTTTGGACTGGCTCTTTATTACCACAGTCCTGGATGCTTTAGAAACAGAAATTAACTTGCAAGATAAAGACCTTGCAGAGGATCTTTCAAAAGCAATTGCCTGTTGGTGTTGATTTGTCTGTTCCTTGCACAGACTGATCAATGTGTATTTGGCTTTAAGAAACAAATTGGAAATAACTCTGTATTACTGTTATTCTTTTTTTACATGGGTCATTTCCATAGACAAGTTACAATATTGCATTCCTTTGAGCACTGCTTGGTTTCAGGTAGATAATGTTACAGTTTATGAACATGCCAGTTATCTGTCTGACCTTCTTTGCCAAGAAATACCTATGTGAATTCACCCTGTCTTCACAAGAGGAGGGATTTTTTATTACTCTGATTTGGAAGTTTGCTCTTCTATAGATTGGAGTTGAATTCTTACATGACTAATATACGTAAAAGCTCCCCAGTGTGCCTGGTCATTATATGAAGAGTTCCACACTGTTTCTTTTGATCCTCAAGTTTAATCACTAAGAAACAGGAACTTCTCTTCCCTCAATTTCCTTTATAACCATAATAATTTTCACATTACCTTCAAGCCCCACATGGCAGTACCAGAGGTAACAGAATACCCAAATCTATGGCAGCACATAGTTTTTGGGGACAAGGAGAAGTCTACTCTGGCTGTACCATCTTCTACTTTAACAGCAATAATCCAAGGAGTACATTTTCAGCTATTTGCCCTGGAGACTTGCTATAAAATATCACAAACACCCAAAAGAGTTACATGTCTTGATCTCTACATATCATAGCAAATATATAATGCTGTACACAATTCATCAGCTAAAGCTGTTGGCAGCAACTGATTATGTTTTTAATTCTGGCTAGACGTTTAGAGGCTTCGGAGGTCTATACTGGTAAATAAAGAACTGAGTTATTTGACACCCTTCAACATTAGGTGTCACAGCACTGTTGTGGTAAGGTAGACAAAGCAATATCTTCTATTGGCTGTTTCTGTACAGGGTTGGATGTCTAATAATAGAGGAGTCTTGCAAACAGGGTAGAGGAAAACGGTTAGAGGAAATCTAATCTCATAGTTGGTAGCACTTAGGTGTGCAAACAGGTGTTAAGCTGCTGAGTGTATCAAGATAGTTATACACAGTCACCTAGGAAAAAATCAGCAAACAATAAAGGTTATTGACAGAATGGTGCCTTAATGCAGATTACCAAATGTGGGAGACCAGTATAGCTTCTTTGCTCTCTCTTTGCGTCTTGCAACCTCCTCTTCAACCTTTGGATCACCAGTGACACCAATCAGCTGTTTAACTTGGTTCCAGTACAACCTCCCACCAGATCACCTGTGGAAATTCTCCACCCTCCAAAACTTATGCACCATAAGAGGACAATCAGACAGGATACAGATGGTCTTCATTTCAGAGTTAGGCTCCAAGATAAACAGCTGGTGCCAGAATCTCTCCCTCTAATCTCATCAGAACATTAATGTGGTGTGGCTTGCAGAGTACATGGACATCTGTATCACACAGCTACTATCCTTGTATAAATAAAGCAAATCTCTTTTCTAAGACAGACAAAAGGTATTAGCACATCCTGTTCCTGATTTTTCACTATGACAGGAGCTGAAAGCATTTTAGAAAGAGGAAATGTATGATACAATGAGTATTAGCTAAATTTGAAACAAGATGGAGAGAGTCCTCCTCACCACTTCCCATAATCTTCACTGAATCTGAATTTCAGAGCAGAAACAAAATAGGGCATACTTTATATAGCCACATGTTCCATCTTCTGCACTTCTCTCATTTATCTAACTTCTTTGTTCTGAGCTGCAAATGACTTTCAATTTTTAACAATTCATTGTTATAGCCTGAAACAGGCAAAAAGAGATGCCTGTTTGAGCTCCAAATGTTTTGCAAACAAACTCCCTGTCACAGTATTTGATCTTCAAAATTGTCTTTCCATTTTGATGAAGTCTTCTCAATTTGCTTGCTGCCTCATCAAAAGTTCAACTTACAACACAACGAGGCTGTAATTCCTATCTGATGCTTATGGAATTGCCATCCCCAAAAAGCATCCAAACAGTCAGTGAACCTAACTGCATCCTGTATTCATTTCCTATTATCACTGCTGTAAACTGCTGATAACAGAATCTGCTCCCTTCCAGCAATCTCTGGCACAGCTATATGGCAATGACAAAAACAAAGTACAATTCCATGATCTTAATTGTTCTTCAAATCTCAGCAGTGCTGGTACCTGTATTTGTAAGAAAGCATCGCTACATTTTGCTAAAACTAACATAGCTATGTTTCATTTCTTCCTCTTAATACATTGGATGGGTACTAGGAGAGGAGGACTATTCTGTCTGGAGGGCTAAATACTTATTTTATACTATGCTGTAACATTTCTTATAACAAGATTTTCCCTCTCTCCCGTTTATTTTGGCGAGGGGGGGGGGAGACTGAAGAGAGAAAATTTTTATGCTTTAGAAAGTATATTCTTTCCAACTACTAAACTTTCCAGAGGCTAAAGTGAAACAAACATGAGAAACTTATCTATAGCTGTTGTATTCTTTTGTGGTCTAACATGGTGCAACTCCCTCAAGATTCACTTCTCTAGACAATACAAAGGCTAGTTACCCCTAATATAGCAATGAATATTTCAGTGGATTGAACCTGTCATTTCACTTCCACAGCTCCTGACACTAATAACAATATGAATTCCCATCTATCTCCCCTTTGGTAATGGAAACAATTCTTTCCTGCTGAAGCCTGACCATGCCAGGCAGAAGAGCTATTTGGAACAAAAAACCCCATAATATTTGAAAACCAGAACATTAAATGTTAAGTGACTGTTTGTACTTCAGAATGGATTTCCGGTGCTTCATCTGCACACACCAGAAGGAGAAAATCTGCAGGGACATAATGTTCATATTCATAGCGAAAAAAATCTCTCCTTGAGACAAAGAGTTTTAACTGGACTCACAGGACTCCCAGCTTTACTTTGATTGTACTCTGTCACAGGAATCCCACCTGTTCTTCCAGATTCTCCTAGTTCCCCTCACTATTACCCTGCAGCCTGAGGGTATCTGACCTTGCCATCTTTCACAATTTTTTCTTTATTTCCACCCTATTTTCTTCATAAATCCTTGCACCTTCCTTTCTCAGAAGTAATGTCTTCTTCCAGCACCCATTTAGATTCTTATTTTCCTCTCTTTTCCCAGTTCAAGTCAGGGTAAGGTCATTTGGTCCCCTGTCACACCTCCTGGAAGTGTTCTTTCCACCTGCCCAGCATTCCTTTGATTAGATCCATGTTTGGTTTAGATTACAGAACCCCAAATACATGAATATAAATTAAATCACCAAAGCAACGACAATTTGTGATCAAATAAATCCTCCCCCCCAGCCTTTATGGTGCTTTAGGAAGCTGTAAACTCAACATCGTGTAATTGCTTCAGGCAATGTAAAATGAGGACATGCATCCTCATCTCTCCTATAATCTACTTCAGATTCATGGACCCTCCACAACTCAGTGCAGGCTTGCCTTTCCCTGTGCTGCACCCACACCATCACTGCTCCTGGATGTGGGACCATCAGTTGTGGTGGCATTTGTCATGGCAGCAACAGTGATGGGCATGAGATGAAAAGGTTTGCTGAAAAGATTCTGATTAAAAAAGTAGGGGCAAACCATGTTTAAGGTCAACCTATAATATTCACTTCATATGCATTAGAAACCAGATTTTTCTGAGTATGAAAATCCCCCTGAAGTCACTCTGAAAGTAAAAAGCTCACATGCAAAGCTGGTGTTGATTAGACCTGTGCTAAATTAACAGAGCACCTTATCAAATTAAAGGACATGGCGAAATTGGGCACTGGTCTCAGATAGCAAAGTTGAAAGCCTACTATCAGGAGTAAATCACTATAAACCTTACTCTTAATGTATATGCCTGAGTTAGGTTAGCTGTCATTGGATTAACACCACAGCTCGCTGTCTTGTGCTGTTATCTCAGTGCAGGAGTACATTTGAATTTATAGCTGGAGCGATGGGTTTTCCAAGTTGCCCATCAATGCAACTATGTTTGCTCTTCCTAAGGGGAACTGGAATTCAGTTCCCAGCACTGAACTGTTTCCCCAGGCTGCTGAACACTGAATCTGTGGGTGAATATGGCAGACTTAGTCTGGGTTACTATTAACTTGTCTTATCAGGAGATACAAGAGAGAACTGCATTGGAAGGTTGAACTTATTTATAAATGAAGAAATAAATGTCAGTATTGACATCAAAACTGTGTGGTGGCAGAAGTCTTAAAGAGAAAGCAAAGGACGACTGCATAAAAATGTTCCTGTCTGCATGTGCAGCCATTACCTTCTGAAACAGAGAGATCAGCCAGTTTGTGTGGCAGGTCTGAAGTCCCAGCACCAGCAGGAGAGCCCAGGATATCTGGTAAGGCGTTGCGGCGCCCTGCCCGTCCTGATGCTGCAAAATCTGTGACCACAGGCTCCACATCAGTCATTGCTGATTCCTTTCGTCATAGCAACGTCTGCAAACGGAACAAACAGAAGAGGCAAACAGTAGCCTGATGGACGCTAATCACCTGCTCAACAATACAATAGCCATAGGCTTTGCCCAATGGTTCTTTTGTTATTAAAACCCATACATTTCAATACTGAGTGCTTAAGCTTTATTTCTGCCCCAGCTGAAGATAAAAGAACGTCTGTCCATTTCCTTTGCACATCACATTAGCACTATGAACAACTCTGTACTTACAAACCTGTGAACAGGGTCAGCAGCAGCCCTTTCTGCCAGCCATCTGTATGTCTTTTCATGACCTGTTCCCTTTTTTTAAGTGGTTTTGCCATACAACTACCTGGAAGGAAACTGAAACTCTGTTGTCATAGTATGTATGAAGCAAAGCATGTTTTCTTTATTATCAATCTTGCTCAGACTCTTATTTACAATCTTGTTAGAACAAACTCGTTTCACAGAGGAGCAAATTATACAAAAAAGACCTCTCAAAAAACAAACTGAAATTTTTCATAAAATTTCTTTATCCAGCAGATACCAAACCACTTGTTTTCCTCTACTCCTCGTTAGCCTGGTTGAACTTCCGCTTGGGAATTTGACTTTTAGCTAATAAGTAACTGAATCCTTGAAATAATAGAGTCAACAGCGCTCTACTCCCTTGTTCCCTGTCTCAAAGCCCATTGAATTGAATAGGAAAACTGCTGACCAAAATGGGCTTTGGATCAGGCACGGAGGTGTTTGCAGGATCACACCCTAGGGCAACAGATTAAGTGAGAACACCCTGAGTAGAAAGAGGCGATACTTGTCTGCAAGTGGCACACAGGGATAGTGTGTGAAAACTGCCATTAGCAGTCACAAAAGACTATCAGACCAGAATTTACACAATAATTGCTGATAATTAACAGAGTAATTTCTAATAATTAGGCATCTGTTACTCAAAAACAATAGTTACTTGCCCTATATGAATGCAGTTCTGTGCACAATATGGAAACAGGAATTTTGTCTCTTTGGGTAAATACGGTCAGTACTTTGAGTGAGAAGGGATACAGATGGAACCGGAGACCAATCCGATGGAAGGCTGTCAGCTTCTGTTTGACAACTGTCCGTATTTAGGATAAGAACTGGATAAGGAAAATCACAATCATGTTAGTGTTTTTAGTGTCGTTCGTGTAAGAAGCAAAGCATCATAATCCCCTTTCTAAAATTCTAAGGTTGGGAAATATTAGTGCTTTTATTTCATGGAAATAAAAAATTATAGAAATAGAGATCAAACACGACTTGCTCTGATTTGCAGGAAGGAAGGAGCAGAAATTTGATTACTGATGCTGACTTGGCATTTGCACCACAAACATTTTCTCCCTCAAAGTGCCTTTCAGCTGTGTCACTCCAGAAACAAGAATAAATATTCTTCATCTTCTTTATATCTCTAAATACTTTGTAATAGAAGAAATGCATAATTTTTGGTGAGAAATGAAGGCACGAGTAAAATCTGCAAGTCTGAAAGATGACCTGAACATACAAATAAACCACTTTCTTTAACCAGAGTCAGTAAGTAAAAGTTCTGACCTGGAGATTTAGCAGAAGGTTCCTGTCCTGCATGAAAACAGGTCAAGTCCAAATGAATCTTTTCCATAAGTGGCAAGAATATAAAATCATGGATATTCAAGAATGCAACTTTTGAGAAAATACATAAAGTACATGCATTGACATTCTCAGATATAGCACTATACTATGTATTAATTAAAATGGCTAAGATTCAGTACTTGACATGTAATATAAAAATAAGGAGAAAGAATCCATGTTTACAGACAGTCCCATGTTTTTTTGTGCGTGTCCATATTTACTTAACTGTAGGTGTTCTAAATGTTTTCTTCACATGCTCACCAGAGCAAGAACAGAAAATACTTGGGATCTTCTTTTGTTTAGTAAACCTGTTAAAATTTGTTCCCAGTTCTAAAATACGCTATTGCTGCAGTTCCTGCCCATTTCATTTCAGCCATTTATACAGTGAAGACAATAATGCTGTTGCGAGTTGACTCCTGTCCACATGACGATCTACAGAATGACATTAGTGTTCAAACACACCAAAGACTTTCTCAAGCCTGCCTTGTGGAGTTTTTTCCATCTTTTCTCTCCTGCATGGATGTTTTGGTCCCTAAATGTTTACTTTTTAAATGGAGAAAATCTGCTCTACAACTCACGCTATATTAAACTACTCTCTTCTGCAGTAGAGTTTCAACTTACCCACCTTGTGTACTTGTTTTGAATCCCTCCCTCTCCTCTCCAGCACACCTCTTTCTCCTATCCTCTTTGTCCTATGATGTAATCTCCCTTCATTGCACAATACTAGACAACACAGGAAGATGATGAAGGACACATTCTGACACACCTTTGTGTAAGTGAATTTTGATTTATGCACTTGATTAAAAAAGTGTGCAGAGACAAATCTAGAACATCTGTCAGACAGAAAATCAGCTGATCATTATCAATACATCTGCTGGCCATAATTCAAATGGAGTTATGTAAAAATAATATAAGTACACCATCCTTTATATACATAGTGGTTGTATGTTTTCACCTTTGTTTTTTCTGTGCTACACTATGCTAGCACAGGATGTTCTTTAAGTATATTTGAGAGACGAGGGACTATCACAGCATGCTTAGAATTGACATTTAAAAACTTAAGTCCATTTAGGTCCATATAAATCAAAACTTAAGTTCACCTCCAAACATATGACAGACGTTATTCAAAACAGCTTGCTGCTGTACTTGAAAGAAATGGCATTTTGTTCTTTAATGTTCTAAGGAATATTTTCAATTTAATTCTGATGCTCTCTTATAATAGTATTTTCTAGGGCCTATATCCAAGTAAGGATGTAGAGTTTCTCCTCTTCATCTGTTTCTACCTTTAATTTTTTAAACATATCCATCAGGAAATATCTACCTTTCTGGCATCTTCTTGCATCTGTTAAGCACAGTATTATTCATCCTTACTCACAGAGTAAACAATAATTGCAATGTGCAAAGCACCTATTTTCTCAATTCCACTCCTCCTCCTGCTGGCAACATCTCCTTCAGCTTCACTGAACCCATTTTGCTCTAGCCTTATCCAAGATAAAGATACTTATATCTTGCCAACTCCTGCATGCAGTTGCTTCTCTCAGTTTCCAAATTACTATTATCCATTTTCTCCCGTGTCACTGCTCACCAGACTAACAGAGCACAGCTCTAAAAGAATAGCACCAGATTTCCAAAACAGAAACTTCTGTTTCTGTACTTCCCCAGCTCCCTTTTTTCCACAGCAAAAACCCAAGCTACCCAAAAGTATAAGGAGACTGCGTGGAAACAAAGAGTTGGGTAGGGATGCAGGCTGTTTGCAGGAGGGTCAGTAGTAGGAAAGCAGATGGATGTCCCAGAAAAGCTCATCTACTAAAGTTAGAGACCAAAGGCTTTGCCTGGCCTCCCATCAGTACTCCATGGCACCAGAGTAACTTTGAAACTCATTCCTGGGCCAGGTTTTTGGGAGCACTAGGTTAATCCTCTCATATGTGCCTCTGAAATCCCTGCAGGACCACACAGAATGCATATCAGACCATTCAGGTGTCGTCAGAGACTGAAATGGTTAATGATTTACACATTCTGGGACCGCTAGGGGACTTTTGCAGGCTGGGAAGAGACGGTTGCTCACCCAGCCGGGCCCATCCTCCTGAGGGTGCTGCTGAGGTGTAGAGGACTGAAAGGTGGGATGAGCCGTTTTTGCCATGCCCTTCAGGTGAACTCTGCACATCTGGCCTGGGCTGTTGGAGATGTTGGAGGCTCGTGGCATGGCCCGTGACACTACCCATGGTAAAACTCCCCACCCCTGAAAGTACAAGGTAGTCGCACCTGAGCGTGAAATATATAATAATTCATAACTTCTTTGAGCGTGTGGGTTTCCCTTCCCCACCCCCAACAGATCAAGACCACCACTTCAACTAATAGACATGGAAGCTGCAACTACCAAGTTTCATCACTGGATCCAGTGGGCAGTGACTATATATATCTTTCCACCTTTATCTTTTCTTTCCCTTTCTCTCTCTTATGCATTTCCTTAAGTGTTATCCTTATGCTCTAATGATTGATATACTGCTATAGATGATAGATATAGATGATAACACCCAAAATGGCAACATACCTGTTTACCTTTGAAACAAAATTGTTCTAAAATAAACCCTACATATATATGTTTTCAAACACCGATTATTCAGTGTCATTTTCACTCTAATCCACCCCAAGGGATTAATTAATAAGAACTTGGGTTATCCTCCGCTTCTTCTAGGGGCAGGTCAAAACAGGTGTGCAAGCGGAAAGGAAGTGCTCTGCTTGTGAAAACTGGCTACAATGAAAAGCAAAACTCAGTTACTGATGTATGAGACATTCAAGTAATCATTCTCAGACAAAATAATGGCAGGTAAACTACTAGTGACATTTTTTCTGAGAGACAGCTAGTTTGTTAATCTTTGAATCCTCTTTTGTTGGCAGTATAGCCAGCCCTTTGGAGGAAAATGAGTCACAGAAGCTGGTAAGAATTTCTTTAAATAAATGACAAAGGAAGAGAACAAATAAGTCTCCTGAAACAACTTGCGTGCAGCAACAAGAGAAATAATGCTTCAAGGTGCTCAGCTGTAGCGGTCCACATGAAATGTCAGTGCTATCTCTTCCTCACTCTTATCTGTTAGGAAGAAGATAAATCACCACCTTAAGTATTTGTGAAAGCTGTTATTTCTTCTGAGCTTTCTACTGTCTCACACAGACAAAATACTGATTTTGTTCTTCTTGGAAGGACAAACTGTTCCTCAGTAAATGTCAAAAGGTTCCTGACATTGGTATTGTGGCAACTCCACTCCACAGGAGACTGAAAGACCAAACATATCACTCCTTGCCACTCAGGCATTCTGTCAAAAACTCTTGTCTTAGGTCTTAGGAACAGTCTCTGCCTGTAGCAGAGAAAGCTACACTTCGCAAACACTGTTCCTTTTGAATGCCCCTTAATAGGAACAAACTAGAAAGTGTGAAATCCTCTCACAAACAGATGAAAAATAAGTAGCCAAGTAGTACTTTCAGAGCCATACTGACTGATTCTACGTCTTGAGGGTCTCTTACTGTTAGATGCATTTCAGCATCTTACTATATTCAGAAAGAACTTTAGTCCTTTCAGTGTTGTTTAGTTCATTTTTATTTACTTGTAAGTAATAAGTGTTCTCCAAGCACCTGTAGGTTCAAAACTTTCTAAGTAAGGAGAACAAAACAGAAAACTTATTGAAGGAAATGCTTCTGACCATGCAACTGAGTTGAAAACCACATCCCCTTGCTGTGCAGTTGTCACGCTTTCACATCCACTTCTGCTGCAACTGCATCCTGATGGCTTTGCCTCCTCTTACCAAAGGTCTCAGAACAGGAACATTCTCACTATATGTGCTCATGTAATCCTTATACTTTACTGTGAGGCATTTTTGTATTACAGAAAAGGGAAAAAAAAACAACCTAGGAACATTGTGCTTTTAAGGAAAACAGCCCAGAGATTATGATGATGACTAACAGTAACCTGGGCACTTGCATAACAAATTTTGTGAGAAAAATTTCTGCTATGTGTTTTTTTCACATCAGGAACATTTGTAACACACTGGTAACCCTAGTGCTGGGAAGCACACAGAAAGATAAGCAAGTGCTCTTTACTATACGTATATCCAAACACAGAGGTCTTGATTTTGTTTGGGGCTTAAGACAAGAGACCACACATTTCTTAATATACAGAAACAATACATCTGACTGTATGAATGTTAGAAGTGATTAATTAAGGAAAAAGAAGTAAATTTGTTAGCTTTCAGTTTTTTAATACATCACTAAACTTGAAACAAGAGTTCCTTTTATTATTTCATGTTAGGAGGATGATTTGGGTTTCCTGTACAAAAAGAGTTGGCCTCTCTAGTCCATGTTCTCTGAAAAACTGATGAGCTGTTTTTCCCTACAGGGAAACTAACCTATATCCCATCTCAGTAAATCTACAGTGCAGAAGCATGTCTGAGTCCTTCTATATCTGTGTCAGTCTGGATGTTACAGCCAATATAACACACAACATTTGTGAGATGATATTTCAAAGTCTGGTGTATTGTATAACAGGTTTTCATTTTTGGTTGCTTACAGTGTACACAGCTGGACAGACATTTAGCACAAATGTCTTTTGTGTTCCTTCTGCTCTGGATACACTCTTGCACCAGAAGAACATTCTTACTGATAACCAATATTATACTCATGGGAGGGACAAGAGAAAAAAAGTCATGTAATTTATTAATCCTGCTGCCTTCATGCTTCTGGAGAATACCAATTGTGAAGTTCACTTTCTGCAAGCCCATGCAAAGTAGAAAGCTTTACTGTGAACTGTGTCTGATTCCTGAGTATGCACAGTGCTCCAGTGCACAGGAGAACACATTACAAAACTAATAACAGTTCTAAGTAATGGCACAATTTTCCCTTTGTGAAAGAAAATAAGGGAGAGAGGAGAAGGGGTCATGATACTGACAACTGAATCAGAAGTTATCTGCAGTAAGTAATAAATGAAGTGACATTAGCTGAAGGCAGTCAATACCAGGCAAGCAAGCACATCACTTTCCAAATGTCTGTGAGTGACCAAGAGCAATGACAAACATAAATGTTTGTCGACTTCATTGGAAACACAATTCAATTCAAACTCATCAGCTATACTGGAAAGAAATCAAACACATCCTCTACTAGAGAACAAGAAATAAAGTTCAGTGGTAACAAATCAATGACCAACTTAATTCTTCCTCTTATATTTTGGCCATTCATCCTCACAGAGTTTTCATTTCCTATTGCAATATGTATAAGTATCACCTGTCCCACATACCCCCAAATAACTTTCTGAGTTCAGCCACGAAGTTCCAACCTTCTAAATCCTTTCTTAGGATCTGTATCTGGCTTGAAATCCAAGAGAATGTTGCCCACTTACAGGAATATACATGAGGAGTAATTTAGAATCACAGAATCATAGAATCAACCAGGTGGGAAAAGACCTCTGAGGTAATTGAGTCCAACCCATGACCCAACCCCACCCTGACAACTAGACCATGGTACTAAGTGCCACATCCAGTCTCATCTTAAAAACCTCCAGGGATGGTGACTCCACCACCTCCCAGGGCAGCCCATTCCAATGTCTTGTGTACACACAAGGAGGAGTCACCATTTCCAGACCAAAAACTAGTCATAGCAGTCTAATACAAAAACAAACAAACAAACCCCAAAACAAAATAAAACCCAAACCAAACACCAAACAAACAAAACCCCCAAATAAAACAAACAAAACCAAACAAAAAAATCTCCCAACACAAACCAAACCAACAAAAAATGAAGTGAAACTTAGTATTAAATTGCTACTTACACAGAGGTCTGGATACAAAGTCAGCTTAACTCTCCATTCTTTACTGAGCAGTTAAAGTGCTAACATACTAATAAAGGCTATTTTTATTTTATTTACCACAGCAAGCTGCAACAAAGCCTGCTTGTCTTTGTCATGAGCCACCTTGTAAATCTAACCCTCCAAGCTTTTATTATTCTGCAGCTTCCTTAAGCACCAGCCTGACAGGCAAAGCAGTTGACAACTTCAGTTACTTTGGTAATGTTGACTGTTAATGCCTCTACCACTCTCTTCACAAAAAGCAAATATCAGTCTGAGAGCCACTAAGGTATCTTGCAGACATCACTCCAACACTTCACTCAAACACAGTTCTCAGGGTCTCAGCATCATCCTTTCATCATGAAGCTCTGCATAACTATTTCCCCCATAATTATTCATATGTTTCTCACTTCAGTTGCTTCTTGTACTCCATAAGTGATCTGGATTAAACTATTCTTCTGGTCCATCCACGGATCCTTCTGGAAATCCAATCCAAAATACTTAATTTGGCATTCTTCACTGGATAGGATGTTGGAAAGAAAAACATGTTTGCTCAACTCATTAAATGTTTAATTAGGTAATAAAATATTATTTTATTAACTCACTTCAAGGGTAGTAAAAACTCTTTAATTTTGCAAATATAAGTGAACTATTGCAGAATAATTCTATAAAGACATCTCCGCTGGTATACCCAAAAGCTTTTCCAATTACATTTTTCTAACTAATAAAAAAATATTTTCTTTCCCTAAGAACTCTGTCTTGACCATGTCCTTAGGCCACCAGTGGTGCTGGAAAGTTCTACAAAATCACTTTGGTTCACTTTGCCCTCAGGGGAAGATGAACCAGCAGAGAGGAGAACACTGCTTTTCACAGTAATCTGGTGACTTTTAAAGTATGCCCAGGCAGCAAACAGCCATTTGGCAAGCGAAGTCTAATGCAAACAAAATGGAGCTAACTCCCAACTGCAAGTCAACCTGGTGCACTGAAGAGGCCTTTAATGAGACACTGAAGTTTCCTACTGTTGTGCTCAACATGTCAGTGATTTCAAGATTCACTAAGATTAAAAATCAATAGGACATATGGCTACATTGTGAGTAGTTATATGACTTTGCTGCACTGTCTTTGAAAATCTAGACCCTCAGTTCCTGCTCTGTATGTTCAATTAATATTTTATTTACGCTTTAGCATAAACTTTTGCCTCAGAAACAGTATTTCTTCAATATTAAATGACTAATTTTTCATTTTCATTTCATTCTCCAGCATACATCATGCTTACTCTAATACAATTCCACTCAGATTATATCCTTTAGAGTTTACCTGTTCAATCTTGCCAGTTATCCTATTTTCTGATTTTAACGAAATTACAGTTTGAAAAATTTGCCCCCTCCCATGGTGACTCACCAAGAAAATAGACTGAGATTGGAGAAATCTGTCTTCCTTTAGGTTTATAATATAAACAATGACCTTGATTCACAAGACTTTCTCAATTATATTTACAATAGACTTTAACATGCAAGGAAAAAAAATTCAATCAATTACAATTCACTGAAACATATCCTGACAGTAGAGGTTTACAATTTGATCCTGCAGTTCTGCATGTACTTGGCTTCATCTAATTGCAAGGTTTCTGTTGCTTCCACTGAAATTTGCTAATACAGACAGGAGACAGTACTAGGAATGAGCTCTTTGACATTCAAGAGCAGACCAATGAGTTGGATTGGTCCCACTCAAATTTGGTGACAGGAGTTGTCTCCAGAGGATCAGACACCTGATACAGTCTCTGCTTATCTGCACACCAAAAAATCTGTCACTGCACAGATAAAGGTCAGAGACTGCAGAGTATTTACACGCACAGGCACAAAGGATCAGAACAATGCAAACCTCAGACTTACTCCTCTTCTAGAAAATTCTGAGATTGGGGGAAAACTTTCTCCACAGAACAAGGAATATGGGGGTACAAATATTTGAGAGCATCTTGTTCTTACATTTTCTGTGAATGAGCTACTACTCCACTGAATATCACTGATGAGAGAAATGAAATAAATCAAAAATCCACAACTCACAATCTCCTGAGGACTAATGATAGAAACGAATAGGCTATATGATTATCCAATTTATTTTGGATTAACTTTACACTTCAGGTGAAGGGTTTATCTGCAGTACTATACTTGTTCTTGCCTTCCTATTTTTAGATGACTCCATTTGTTTCCTCTGTGACTCTGCTGAAAGGATACCATCGATCACAGCAATTTATAAACCTGCCTGACTTTCATGCTATTTTAGAGTGTCTCTTTTTCCTAGGAGAACATGTCTAATAGGTAAAATTCATATTAGTTACAAGCCTAAACATGTTTAATTTCTTTAGCATTTCAATATACTTCTATTTTATCAAAATATGAATCATCTCTATTACCCTCCCACACCCTTAGCCTAGGACATTAAAACAGCCTTCTTATCTTAGGGCTTCACAGTTACAGACTAGTTTGGTAAAAACAAAAGATGTATTTCAATCAAAATTCTAGTAAAATATACTAAGGAAATTATTTTAGAATCTCACTGATCTTACTTGGCAATTGAGGAAAATTATCGTCTCTCAGAAAAAGTAAGCCCTAAAAGCAAATCCCTACCTCCAAATATTATAACTGATCTGTTGTTCAAGAACAAGCACCAAACAGACCTTCCCAAGGCATGCATGAGGCTGGCAGTCAGGTAATTTGCACACAGTTGAATTTATGTATTTTAAATAATTCAATTAAAATTATCTCAGATTAAGGTAGATGACTTTAAAAAGAATCTTTTCCATTTTGGTAAATGATGCTTCAGTAAACATGCCCTGTTATTGAAGCACCTGGGTAAAGTGCTTCAAATAGGGACCAAAAAAAGGTGTATTTAGATCCCAAAAGATAATTAGGCTATGGAAAACAACCAGTACATATAGGATGATTTAAGAGATGACAGCAGAGAGAAAAATGTGCTTTTTATAAATTATTTGAATGAAGTACTTGCAGGCTTTGAGTACTTAAAAGGGGCCTAGAAGAAAGATGGGACAGAGTTTTTAGCAGGGCTTGTTGTGACAGGACAAGGGGTAATGGTTCTAAACTGAAGGAGGATCAATTCAGATTAGATATTAGGAAGAAGCTTTTTACAGAGGGTGGTAAAACATTGGCACAAGTTGCTCAGAGAGGTGGTGGATGCCCCATCCCTCGAAACATTCAAGGTCAGTTCGGATGGGGCTCTGAGAAACCTGATCTAGTTGCTGATGCCCCTGCCCTTGGCAGGGTGGTTGGACTAAATGACCTCTAAGGATCCCTTCTAACCCAAACCATTCTATGATTCTAAGTACAGCTAGACCCTTAAGGTATTTTAGCTGGGATGCCAGGAGCCACAGAACTTTTATTCAACTGTATTAATCTTCATGGGCCATTGATGCTTAAGGAAAAGTGGAGGAATGACACCAAAATATAAACAGGCAATCAAGTCTTGTTCCTACTTGTCATACAAACAATATTTAAGTAGAAATTCCACATACTGAATCTTTTGGGTATAAAAGTTTAATCAGTTCACTTTCTCTTGGTCTTTTCAATTTTAGTTTAACGTTTAATCTGCTGTATTCTGAGTGAGAGGTGGGTTTAATTTTGACATCTTAGAGCAGAGCCATCAGAGCCATTCTTCCACAATGAGTAGCAAAAGCAACAAGCAAGATCGGTCGGAGCAAATGTTGCTTCCTTTTGGAGTTGAATTGGATAGGATTTTCATCTTGAAAACTGTTTTTCACTACAGAAGAATCTGCACTTCCACTGCACAGAGGTCTGTTGGAACCATGCCATTCCTGAATCACATCAATTTTAATGAAACTTTTTTACTAGGTTTAGTCAAGAGAGAGATTGCTGACTGCTCCTGAAGAGTTGCTTGCCAGTAGTTAGGGGCTGGCACCGTGTGGGAGGACAGTCAGTTTGAGTTGCTATGGATATGGCGAGTGCTTTAATCATCAGGCTTAACTGGAAACTCCATGGGATTTTTCTTTTTTTTTTGGTGGAAATACGAGTTGAGCATTTCAAACCAAAACCTGGAAATGATACTGACTGACAAGTGCAGATCACTGAGGGATTATGCTGATGTTGTAGCACTCAAAACATTTACTCCTTGTTTTATGTATTGACATTTACTTCTGCATTAAGACCTATATATTCGAAAGGTCAAAAATAAGAAGGTTGCTTGCCATGGTCTCCTGGTGAGTGCATATCCTTAGAGATGGTGGATTCTCTTTTTCTAAACACCACTCAGCACTGGAGTTCAGTAGAGCCTACACCCCATCCCTAGAGTCTTGCATGAATCTGGGTGGAAAACTGCATATGGTGAGATTTCAGGGGAGTCTTTCTGCAGATGATCTCTTGTTCTTGAAGAGCTACTAAAGACTACAGGCACGAGAGGAAACATTCTTCTACATTTTTATGTCTCACTTTAAAATGAGCACTTGAAAGGTTTGTTTTATTTATAACTTTTGGTTTTCTTTAAAAAGTGCAGAAATAGTTCTGCATTTTCTTGATTGCAGATGAATAAGCATGACCTTTCACTGAACAGACCTGTATGCTATTCTCATTTTAAAACCATGGGGCACATTCTGTTCCTTGTAACATCAACTAAACCAATACAGATTTGTTCAATGACATGGAAGTTAAGGAGAGTACTGTCAGAAAATAAATCTCTGCAGATACCCCTCCATAAAGCCCTACTCATTTATGATGACAGACGGAAAAAAGTAAGAGCAAGATTTGTTCCTGCCTGAGAAGTTTCAGCACTCCTCCCTAAACTGCAAAGAGTCTCTCAAATTTGTGATGACTGCGTGAAGGCCAAGTCCAAGCAAAAGCAGCTATTCCTGCTCATTTCAGAGCTGCTTGTGTCCACTGCTCCATCTCAGACTCCTGATGGTCACAAAGGGCTCCAGAAACCTGGCTGTGACACATACGTCACTACAGGACTGACCTGACAATCTGCATCTTAAGGGCCACATACATGGTTTTGCCTGATGAATCCCTCTTCCCCTCCCCAACAGAGAAACTGAACCCATTTCTGTACTTCTCAGCAGGAAACTCCCTAAAGCACAGACAACCACAGCCAAAGAACAAAATTTTAACATATAATCTAGAGTCTTTTTGGCTTTTAATCTAACCACATTTATTATACCAATAGATGCTTGCTCTGGCATTTCAAAGCAGAGCCTAGAAAGACAAAGATGACTTCCACAGTGTGTAATGTCCAGTGAACAGGAGTACACTGGCAAGGCTACAAGTTTAAATTAAGGGGAATTTCTCTGTTTGCTTAGTCTGTTCAAGGCAGTAAGGAAACAAACACAGCTCTTTAACTAAACTTCTTTAGGAATGATAGATGCTTATGAAATGTTGCTAAAGTACATTTTAAAAACAGACTTAAAAGAGGTAGAGAATACAATATGGAAAATGAGAGCATAAGAAAAAAGTTACTTACAGGACAGCAAAAAGGGGCTGATGAATACCAGAGATGCCCAGAAACAACTGGAACATGATCTCAATGTCTGGCTTTTCAGCTGACTACAGCAAAACACCAAGGGAAAGCAGAACTGTTGCCAAGAGGGAAGACAAACTTGCATGCATTTAAATTAAAGGAACAGATTACAAATTCACATAAAGAAGCACATGCCTTGCAGGTGGACTTCTGGACTTCAACCTTTCCATTCAGGGCATTTCTGGTACAAAAATAAGTCCTTACACCCATGTCATTAAAGGAATTCTACATCCTCCCATAACAGAGGGCAAATCTCTCTGCAGCAGCAATGCTGTTATATTCACCCCAAAGGTGGCAACTGCTGCCTGGACATAGTGTAAGCAAACAAGCTTTGGCTGTCCAATGGCATTCTGCTATCCAGCAGCATTCTGCTATTCAAAGAGAGAACATGTAACTGGCATAAAAACTACTTCCACGTTGTTTAAGATAAATAATACTTTCCCAATGCATTTTCAGCAAAGGCAAACAAGTTAAAATTTCAGCATCTGCACACAGATTTCACAGCAGACAAGAAATCTGCCTGGAAATAGCCATACTGCTTAATTTTGTATTAGCTGTCAGTTGACTTGCCTGGAGAACCAACTAGCCTACAAGAAGAGGGTCATCTAGTACGGCTATTTGGCAATCTGCCCAATTCTGCCTTCCCTAAACCTGGAAGTTTGTGATTCAGGTATGCCCCCAGCATCCACGCCATGGTCTTTCTTCAAGAGGGGCCAGGCATGAGCTACGGGAGAAAGCCACTGCTTGAGCTATGCCAGCAGCTCTGGCTTCTATCGTCTCCTCAAAAATAACCTGCTGTCACATAACTACCAGAGAAGCAAACTGCCACTGGAAAAGCCTCCCTGCTTTTAAAAATCAGGAAGGCTGAAACAATTTGAAGCCATAAGAACAAAAAAAGCTTCTTTTGTGCTGAACATGTCAGCAGGGTAAAAAGAGGAAAGGAACACTGAAGGAAAATTAACTTCTCAGTTAAGGAAATGATTCAATATTCTGTGCCAAGACAAGACATTCTCCACTGATGTTTTTCAAGGGTCAGTCAGCCACAGTTGAGGGACTGGGGGGAAGGTGAGGTTTTATTTACTATCAAATAGGTTTCTTCAACACAGAGGACCAATGCTGAGTAAAACTTGGATGCCGTATATCTAGAGCAATCCCACAGGAGTTATGTTCCTCTAGATGTACACCAGGGCAATCGAGATAGTGATCTTAGTACAAACTGTTCACATCAGCAAATTACTTAGTTACTAAAGTAAAAATGGACATTTCAGTGGATGTCAGTGGAAACATAAAGTCAGGTAGCAGAAATAGAAAATAATTTGCCTAGATACGTATTCCTTTTCTATACAGTGTCATCTCTATTTCAAGTATTTAACCTAGACATGAAAAGAAGATAAAAAAGGAAACAATTTTGATTAAATGGTTCTATTAAGCTAACCTTCAAACAATTAATGTATTAATTTGGGTACCACACTGAAATGAAACCACGCTAAAGTCTACACATATCTATTAAACAATTCAGCACTTGCCAAATACAACCTTTTCTTCCCCATATCCTCTCTCGGATGAACATTCTTCCCTCTGCACTTTCATACTGAGAGATAATACTTCATGAAACCCTGTACAAACTTTGCAAAGAGCTCAGAGAACCCCTGCCCTTTTCACAGGTATTAGTTATAAAAATGCTGTACCAGAAAGTTAGAATAATAATATGAAAACCAGCAATGTGAAGTAGATACGGGTTCATCATAGACAGATGACTGGATTTCAAAATATTTCAAAATAAACTGTAACACTTCTCAGCTTCCACCTCAACATTTCTGCAACAGTAGCTGATACAATTAAGAATGCATAAATTTACAGAAAAAGCACAATCTTCCCTGAAGCTTTTAGCACTCTGTAAAATTAGTTTTCTTCTCGTGCATATTGATTATGGCCATTTTATTGTTTTGCTTAATTAGCACTATCTGAAAAAAACTTCACCTACATAACTGCCTTTGACCATTGGTTACAAGATATGCTTCATTTATTTTAGTATAGCTGGCAGGGCAAAGTAAAAATGGGATTCTAATTAAGAGCCAGGATCTGAGGAGACTACAGGGAGTAGTGAATTCACAGTATCTGTGAATACAGGGAGACAGAAAATGTTATCAATTTCTACCCGTTCTACAGCAGCAGAAAGTATGTGGTTGCCACCATGCTGATGCTCACAAACAACTCAGGGTAATGCAACGTCTACAGCACCATTAGCCCCCCTTCCAACCTGTTTTCTTCTCTTCTCTTCCTCCCCCCCACAATAAATCATGCCTGATATCAGCAGGAAAGCATAAAATTGTGAATGTTATCTCAAGTTAAAATGCCATCTTGTTCTGAATCTGTTGCTCACCTGAAGACCAAACCCCATGCTTTTATTTCAGCTGATACATTACTGGACAAACTGTGTTTTTAAGTGCTTTGAACCACGTCCTTAGTCCAAAATAGTTTCTTTGCACATGTCCTTTCAAACCTGACATTTTGTGTGTTTATTTTAGCTGCCTTAGAGTTACCTAAGTGCTGGGGAGAGGAAGAAAACAACATGCACATACAAAAGGTCTGTTGATGGGTTCTCTCTTTCCTATTTTGAAGTTTAAAAGCGCATATATCATACATATTTGCAGCTCTCCAGCGTTTTCTACTAGCTAAAGGATAGATTTTTCTGAGTTGTTACTGCAGCTTCCAAAACCATTACTCAGAAACCAAATTTTTACACTTAGAAGTTCAGCAAGTGACATGGTGCCAGATAAATTAATGATCTAAGAGCTTCCTAATATGCATCAGGATGCTTTAATGAAAGTTTGCCTACTACATATGCAAGGACAGATTACTTGCTGTAAACTTGGACAAACTTTGTTGGTCTTGCAGCATCGAGAGCATTCAGAGTATCACAAAAGACATGTTTGGATTGTGTAAAGTCCATTCGGACATGTAATCATTTAGTAAACCACTTTTGCATTTCAAGAAATTAATTTTCCAGATAATTCTGCTGAGACCCTTACTTACTGACTTTTTCTACCATAAGAAGTTCTATTTATTAATTTTTTAATATATGAACAAAGTATTCTGAACTTGAATTTGGTGCACTTGAGAAACTCAGGTTAATCTTTTTATAGACTGACCAACCAAACTATCTTGTATTAATTTTTAAAGAAATCAAAATTAGAACGTGAGATATATTATTGGATCAACGTCCACAAGGTTCTTGGGTTTATAAGATGCATAGAAAGGCATTTCAGGTTATTTTTAATGTGCATTTATTTTGTATTATTAGGTATGGACAGCTCCACATCTCCTATACCGAGGAGATACGTTATCCAATTTATTTTCTCTCTGAATGCTCTTGCCATAGCCATTAAGGTGAGAAGACCAGGGACAAAAAGAAGTTCTCTGAGTTTCATTGGATATGAAAATATTTGGGGTCACCCCTACAACTGATAAACCCACACTTTTCTCTAAAGCAAATAAAGGTGGAGTTAAGCACAGTGCAAGCAGCCAATTGCGAAGTCTAACTTTTTGTGGACTGTCATGATAAAGGCCCACTACTGCCCCTGGAACTCCTCTTGCCTTTTTTCTTGTTTCACACACCACAATTCTTCATAGCGTTTGGGAGTGGGTTTTCTTCATTCTTCAGCCAAGAGCATGTGCATGTATGACAAGAGCCACAACACCTTTGCTTGAGGTAACAGGCCTGCAAAGCATACAGAGGCCAAACTGAAGAACTAGATGCCAAAATTTCCTCTCCCAAGTTGGATGCTTCAGAAAACTGCTTCAACCTACAAATTTCATACACGAAAGGACAACCACTCAGAACTAACCAACAGGTAATATCTGGGAGAAGGGCATGCCTAGGGATCCCACTCATCACGGACTTTGCCTTGCTCTGGGTTGTCAGGCGGCATCTGCATCTACCCACCGCTCACTTCAGCTAACAAAGTCATCACGTCTGCAATGACACCTTCAAATCACCAGGCACAGTTCATTCCTCCTTTTGAAAACATGCCCAGAGGAATGTGATTTGAATAAAAACTGCCTTGAGCTGCGGTCTCCTGCATGAATGTTTTGATCAGCAGGAAAGAAATGAAGTTGAGCAATAGCACTTTACACTGTGCAGAAGTATTTTAACTGAAATGCTGCTCTTTTGACGTCAACTGAAATTTTGCCCTATTCTTTACACTTTAACCTCTAATGCGATGCTCTCTTTGAGGGGGAAAAAATGTATGCCACTGAAGTTGGGAGTCAGGACTGGCATTAGTCAGGCCACCACCTGAAACACAGAGGAAAAATATTATGCTTTACACCTAAGGAAACTTGCTTCTGTAATTTATGCAGTGACTATTTTTTATACAAGAAGAAAGAGGCCTTGGAGTCAGGCCAACATTCACAACTTCCACATTTGCAGTTGAGCACCATAATTACTGTGCTTGTTTTGTTCCCACAAACCATGAATTCTTACGTGTCCTTTTCTCTAATTAGCTCCCAACTAGCTGAATAAAATCTGTCAGCAGCACTGAGCTTTTAGAAAGGGTTAAACCAACATGAGCAAAACCAAAACAAAATCAAACCAACCCAAAACACTGTATGTTTACACTTAAAAAGCATCGACCATGCTGCATGGAACATGCTGAGTGTTTCTATGAAAGAATATTTTCCTTACATTGCCAACATTACATTACAAAAATACTGCTAAAGAAAGCACTCAGGAAGACCCCAACAAGACACTGTTCTTTTGGGGACAACAGTTGCAAAACATCTTAGGACATTTACATGCTTCTTGGAACTGAAAGTGAATGAGATCAATCACAACACAGACCTGCACAGTTGTAATGGTCTCTGTTGCTACACACTATGTTAACTCACCACAACTAATAGTTTGATTTTTCCTATCTCCCTGATGGAATGGTTAATAGAATTTATCCCTGCTAGTGATATAAAAGGAAAGGAACAAGATCAAAAGAAAGTTGAAGAGTCAGTTTTCAATTGTATGTATTATTTGCATGTACCAAACTCAAACAGAGATTATTTATTCTGGAAAGAATTTTAGACAGTTTTAATACAACTACACTCAGGGAAAAAAATATGCCTCTTGCCAGCCTTTGGTGATGTTTAAATACATGGCATACATTAGTTTGTGAGGAATACTGGGGTTAAGAGTTCTGAAAAAAGGAAGTCAGTGTAGCTGTTAGACACACGCACAGCACTAAACAGACCACTAACGTCCAAAATAAGCAGAAGTTATTCATGCAATTATTTTGGAAACTCTAGGCATCAATTTTTGGGTTTATCATTCCTACATCACATGTGTCTCCTACTGCCACCTCAATCCCCAAACACTGACAAAGCTGTACCAAGTTCAAGAGCTGGATCATCACATAGTGAAGCCTTTATGATGCCTACACTTCATCATGAATCATACATCTGCACTTCATCATACATCAGAAAATGCCTCTTGTTTTGTTCCCCTCACCAAATAGAAGGCTGATTTACCCAGGTTCTGAAAAGTCTTGCTCACATTGCTCTTCTGGAGAGAAGTTCTCAGGCACATACCAAGATAATCACTGAATTTGAAGTTAGTGAACTCTTAGTAACTGCTAAGAAAACAGTGATGACCAGTTCTCAAGGCAGCATAACTGGATAAAATGAAGTGACTTTTTAGAGACAAACTGACCGTCCTACCTCTCTGACAACAAGGAGCTGTGTTTTCTGGGAGAGACTTTGCTCACCTTATTGTAAGCCAGCCTAGCAAATTTCCTCTTCAAAGTAACATTTTTAGGGGAAAAATGTAATACCAAACATTCAACAGTGGCCTAAGAGCAAAAAAGAAGTGTTCTTGTTATAACTTTTGTTATATACTTTAACACATTGGAAACTGAGTCCCTTTAATTTTAGGAAGGAAAATAAATTCTGCCATTTTCCTAACTTTCTTTCACATTTTATTATAAAGTTATTCTTTCAGACTACTCATGGGCAAATTTTAGATGATGTCTATCTGCCCATTCTGTATGGATTCTGACTCTGCTGCTGAAGAAAAGCACGAGCTTTCTGAGTTTTTCTCGATGTCAGCTGAGGAGGGTA
Source organism: Manacus vitellinus (assembly GCF_001715985.3). Classification (NCBI taxonomy): domain Eukaryota; kingdom Metazoa; phylum Chordata; class Aves; order Passeriformes; family Pipridae; genus Manacus; species Manacus vitellinus. The sequence continues at coordinate 16,533,423 of NW_021940604.1, forward strand.
AAGGAACAAATAATATAAATGAGAAAAAGTACAAACTAGTTCAACTTTATGCTTTTTAGTCTTCTAAAAAATAGTTCTGTGTATGAAAATAAATTAGGGTCACCGTTTCTGGAACAACTAAAAAAATGATTTAAATCAAAGCAAGGAATCTTACTTGACTTTGCTGAATACTTTCTGAACAGATGGGGTACATGAGACATGAAGAAAGGTCTGTGAGGAAGCAGATTGTGGTGGTTTCTTAGAGGCCACATTCCGCTGATGCTTGCTTCAGAATAACAACACAGACAAATTTCAGGATAGACTAAAATGTCTGTCTCCTGAAAAAAAAGAACAGTCATCTCTTTCACAGTGAAAACAAGTTAAGGAAACAAAGTTCGTCTGTTCAGATGGGAGTAAATGGATGAGGTAGTCAGGAAGAAATCAGTAACTTTCACTTCCAGCACTGGTTAGAACCATCATCTTCACCAAGCAGATTTACAAGGCCACAGGGAGAGACTGGCATAGGTTTGAACTCTGGTACAGAATCAGTCAAGATGATGATTGGATGTGAAACATGTTTTACACTTCTCTGATGTAAGAAGTCAGTCTCTTGCCAATGAGTCCCGGGTTTGCTGTATGGGGTTTAATTTTTTTTCCATCTGTCTTTTTGCCTAAATGAAGATGTATCCAGTGTCTTTGGCTCATTTCCTGGTCCTGCTCCCAGAAATTGCTCCACTTCATTTTGGACCTGAATACAAGTTCTTTGAACTTACTTGATGCTGGAACACTAGATGGTATTATTTCTTCATTTTCTGAAGCAGAAGGAAAACTTCATTTTTGTTATACTAAACTCCCTCAGCTAAATGTTTGCTGGAATTCCATTCTGCCTTCCTGCTAATTACTGCTATGGTTTCTTGCCAGCTATCATTTTGAAAAGTCAAATACTAGCTTCCAGATGAGCAGCAATGTGAAAGACAACAAAGAATCATTCTAAATAAAATATATGGTAGCATGAAAGGAAAGCAAATGTTTTTCTGTTGGGACAGTTGCCTACAAGTCCTGGCTAAGCAACTGCCTTATGAAGACAAGGTGGGGTTCTGTCAAAGTGGGAGTTTGTCCACATCTCAAAACCAGCACACTTTTCATCATGTCATGGTTCACTTGGTGGAGAACAGCATTCCTTCATTCCCTGTAGGTGTCTGAGAGGTGTCAAGAGGAGGTGTCTGGGACAGAGGCAGAAGTAGAGGACAAAGCTAGGTTGAAAATTTGGTGATATAAAATCATAGAGTAATTCAGGCTGGAAGTGACCTCAGGAGGTCATCTACTCCAACCTCCTATTCCAAGCAGAATCAATAATTAATTCAGATTACAGTCCTTGAGAATTCATCCTTTCAGCTATTGAATATTTTCAAGGATGGAGACTCCACAACCTCTCCGTGCCAGGGTTTGACTGTCATCATGAAGAAAAGACTCTTCCTTACCTGATGTCTGAATCTGTCCTGTTCTAGTTCATGACCATAGTCTCTTGTTCTCCTGCTGTGCAACTCTGTAAAGAGCCTGGCTCCATCCTCTCAGTAATACCTTACAGCTATGGGACTGCTGGTCATAGGTCCCCCCAAGTCTTCTCCAAGTTGAAAAAGCCCCAGTCCCTCATCCTAGGGCTTTTCTTTTCATCCATTCTCTTCCCTGACCAACTTGGTGGTCTCCTGCTCCAGTTTATCAACATTCTTTTGGCAAGGCAGGAGCAAAACTGGACAGTCTTCTGTACACAGTCTAATGAGTGCTGCCCAGGATGTTTACTCACCTTCCTTGGTGAGTAAAGTTTGGCTTGCACAAAGCAGAATACGACAACTCATGTTACCAAGAGTTTTCAGGTTGAGTGGCTCACCCTGACAGGTGTGCAAAAGATGGGGAACTATCCACTGATCCAGCAAGATTTTGTATTCTAAGAGTCTCCACCATTTGGAAACTGGGCACGGTGACAGATTTCCAGTTCAGCTGTGAGACATATAGAGCAGAGCATGTGGTACTCCAAATCAGGCATCAAAAATCAGCTTTTTTATTCTGAACAGGACTGGCACCGAGTCTGGTTTCCAGACGGTTTTCTGTTGTCTGTTTCTGTTGCTTAGAGGAACACAGCAAAATCAGACAGGGAAGCCCTTCCCCACAGAGAAGTAAGGAATCAGGGAAGCTGAAGTAAAAACCTGAAGAATAAGGTAATAATTAGAATATTACATCACTTTCCATGTCAGTTTTCTCCAGTAACGAACCAGCTATGGAAGCTCTCACTTTTATGCTAAACAATTCAGTGTTTGACTCTTCTGTCTGTAGTAGCTTTGGCTGGCTACAGTCTTATTTATAGTTAGATGCAAAGCAATCCATTAAAATGCTTGTTATTTCTTTATTAAAAAATGTGGTCTTTTAAAGGACAGCTCTTGTTTACCATCCCCTCAGATTTCAGTCAAACTTCATATCAGTGTTTGTGTTCTATACTATACAAAGTCCGATTTCTTTTGTTCTCTGTCTGCTTTTGATATTTAATTTTTAAAACTGTTCAATGACTGTATTAGGGTCTGGTTTAGTTGTTTCCATATTTGGAATTGTTCCTTACAGCTCACTGATCTCACATTCATTCATGAATCTCATTAAAAGTCAATGGGAAATTTCAGTTTAAGAATGTGATCTTTGGAGTAGCTCTGGCTTCTAAAAGATGCTCAGCACAGCTGAAGAGCACATACTTACTAAAGCAGGGACACGACAAAGTTTACTTAAAGGACTGCTAACTATACTCACCTCTAACTATTTGTTGGTGTTCCATTTATTTGTTGTACTAATTGTCCTAACAAAAGACAACTCAAATACAAAGAGGATAATGTAAAACAATAAACTGAAGCACCATATACAGTGAAATGCCTTTTTAACTCGAAGTTGTAGCACTACCCACCATTGTACTGCATAGCTCCAGTACATAGGAGAAGTTGATTGCATGTCCAGTTTCTGTAGTTATATCCTTAAAAACAAATACTTAAGCACTCTGTAAAACTAGGCCATAAATGCTTATTTTATTTTTTAATTTATTCTTTAAAAATAGCAGATGCAGGCTTAAGCAAGACTACCAGGACGCAACAGGTCCAAATGTTTAACTTTCTCTTTTTAACTCTGCAGAGTACTGAGTATTGCTGACTTCTACAAGTACTGGGGAGACATAAAGTCATTCAGCAATTTAAAGGATTGAGCACTGTTAAATTACAGAAATGCACAAGACCTCATCAGAAGGGTTTCTTTCACTGGGGAAATCTTATCTAACAGTAGATTTTTCCCTGACATCTGATTTCCTGTAATAGATGGGATCACATTCTTGTGGGTCTTTTGTGCTGCTGTGGCCTTGCACCCAGGCATCTGAGCAGACAAACAGAGCAAAGATACAGCAAATTATAAAAACAGGATTCCCTTTGGTGCTTATACCATCCTGCCTAAGGGCATGCATAGGAGGCTGAGCCTGGGGCTCACTGTTGCTGCCAAGCAGCAGTACCTGAGATACAGGAATCAGGGCAGGAATTACATTACTCTCTAATTCTACTGCTTTTTCAGCATTTGCCTCTTGACCTTCGACTCATCTCACAGTTTCCTCACTCCTTACCTATTTTTCTCTTTACCCTCCATCTTACTGATACAGAATTCGAGGTAAAAAGCTTTATGAGTTTATTACTTTTTCCTGTCACCTACAAATTACTTGGTTTGAAGCAGAAATCCAGGAAATCTACAGACTGTGGTAGCCAAAATGTCAAACTATCTTTGCAGAGACATAAGCAGCATATAGACAGAGAGGCAGATTAACCTGTGCTCATAACCCTTCAGAAACAGCACTGTAAAAAAGCAAATGTGTGGTTGCAGGACCCATGAAATACAAAGAGTGAACAGGCTGCATTTTGAAGGGTAATTTAATTTTAATCACCGGTCAGAGATTTGCCGAAGGCAGAGAAGGTCATTAAGGCTTGCCACTGTCCACAGCACAGCCATGCAGATGCCAGTATGTCAGTAAAACACCTTTTTTCACATGCCCTAGCACAAGGTGGACACAAGCAGAGCCACGTAGACATCAGTAGAGCTCCAACCAGCCCTATCTGCTGATCTGAGACCCAGAAAGAGCCATAGACTCAAAAGGGGAAGGTAGGGAAAGTGGTCAAAAGGATTTAGTGTGTCCTCTTATACTGTAGAGCCCATTGTGCCTCTTTGTCACACAAAAAGGAAGAGAGGAAAGAAATTTCCCCCAAACATCAGTATGCAATCTTCCACAGCTTGCAGTCAGGAATCAGCAAATTCACACAGACAGACCTAGGTCTGCGTGAGGTTACAGCTTATTTCTGTGCAGGTTATCGTACTGTGCACGGGGCTTTTAAAGCACAAATATAGTTTCTGACATCCTACCTAAATGAGTGGAGTGGTCACCATAGTAACACCTGCATCACATGGCACTGAACACCTGATACCAATCAATCTTGAAAAAATCTTTTTAAAGAAACAGCCTCCTGGAAAACTGCAGATGAATATTTCTTGCTAAGACTAAGAAGATGCTCTTTTCAAAAATGAAATTTTACCTTATCGTCTTCTCATCTGACTCTCCCTCCATAAAATCCCATTCTCTATCAGCTTATAAAGGTGATAGAAAATAAACAAGGGCAATGTTTCTGTGCTGAGAATAGTTACAAACAACAAAGTACAGCTGGCACATAAATGATACCTTGCATTTTTTCCCAGAGCATGAACTGTGGCTTCTGAGAATACAGCCATGCTCTGGTTGCTGAAACAAAATATCAACATGCTCACCAAAGTGTCTCTCCACCTTCCTAGGACACCGGATTTCCTTCAAATGCTAAAAAATCCCAGAAATTTCATCAGCTTCTTTCTCCTTTTTTGGTTTCCAAGTCTAAAATTCAATTTTGTTGATTAGCATTGTGTTCCTCTCTGTGGGTATAAGAAGAAGAGTATGTTTAAGGAAGTGAGGTTTGCACTTAGCTTGATACTGAAGTGCATTCTGCCACCAGCCCTCCAGACACATCCAGCAGCCAAAGAGCAGATGAAGTTGCTGAAGTCCCTAGGGTTTTTGGCACATTGCTGTTTTCTTACAGCTCAGTTCCACCCTAACAGCCTATCTGTGCTATGACTGCTCCTCTGCCTCTTATTACCCTAGCAAGAGCATTGCTACAGGTTGATGAAAATAATCCCAGCGAAAAACTCATGCACAAAGTTCCACTAGTCTCAGCAATATTTCCAACATAGTCTTGCTATTTCCTATTTTATTCTATCCCAAATTATCACTACTTCCATTATTTCAAAGTCTTCTGTTTCTTAGTTTTCCTTTGAAAAAGACTGTTCAGATGGCTTCAATCTTTGTCATCTTCCATTCCATATATATTTTCTTTTTCAAATAACTCACAGTTATAATCATCTATTCTGACAGTGCCTCTCCTTTATTTCATATGATTTCAGAACAGGAGAGCCACTGAATCTGTAAATGCCATTGACTGACAAATTTTGGATATCCAACTCCCATAAAGCTAGTAACAAATTTGCACAGAAATTCTTTCAGCATCCTAGAGATGTGTGTAAAACCAACAGAAGTAGACACTGCATGAGTCTAAGGAGGGAATTAGACATCCTTTCATAAGCCTACTGAATACATTAGAACCTGCTCCCCACCTTGCCATTGCTGACCCACCAGAACAGATTATGTGCACGTGAACTGCTACCACAGGTTGTTTGAGCTCATCTGGGTGACTGCACACTAAAGATGATTAGGAAAATGCTTCGACGACTCATTTCCAGAGAGACAGTCATATCTGGAACTAACTACTTAAATCATCAGATGGTCACTTAGAAAAGATCTCACTACTGCTGTTCAAGAAGAGTGCTATCAAGATTTTGTAAGAAAGGAAGTGCAGTAATTGTGTGATTATGGTATGTATAAGTCACTTTGCATGCATCACAACTGAAATGTCAAATCGTACTTGTTTTGTGCTTAGGTAGGAAAAAAATCCAGTTGTCTCCAATTTTAATATAATATGGGCCTCTACCTAGAGGTGTGTTTCAGAAGAAAAGCGAGGAGCAGAGAGAACTAAGATGCATGTTACTTTGAAGCTAGAAAAATAAAGGGAATTAGCGGTATGTAAACATTTGTGGCAACTGTTTTCTGCCCACATGTTGTCATGCAAATAACTCTGAGCAGCTGTACCAGGTATTTGTGCTGTCTGTAACACTGTACAAGACAGCGCTTTCTACAAGTCAGTGCTAGCAGTCACGCAGTCCTGGTACATATTAGGAAGCCCAGCTTTAAATCTGCTTTCATAGTGTGGAAGTTACATTTATTCAGTAGTGGTTCTGATGCATGTCTCACAGTAAATGGCATTACTGTTCAACAGGGCAACAGACTGCAATGATAGAAATATTCTCCAAAATCAAAATGAAGAAGTCAGTAACAGTTTATTGGGTTTTAAGGTGTGCCAGGGCCCAATTATGGTTTTCAAACTGCAGAGGAATCAATGGCAGAAGAGATCTATTGATTCCATTGATTTTGGCCAGGATCGGAGACCATACTTCAACTACGACCAATATCTTTTGCAAAGATAAGTGGTAAGGGAATATCAGGAAAGTGCAAGTGAGTTGTCACAGCAATTGAGAAAGCTGTCAGTGGCTTCATGTGATTTATCAGCCTGTAAGAAACTGCTCAGAACCTCCCCTGCCCAAATCCTTAGTTTAAAGACAACAGCGTAATCCTTGCAATGAACACAAAATGAGTCCACCCTTGCCCTGAAAGAGCATTGTCATAAATAACTAATTAACCACACAGTTCAGCCTGGAAATCGAACGTTGTACTTGCCACCAGAAAATTATGATTCCTTTGTTTTCCATATCCATTTATAAATGAAGGGTCATCAAAAAAAATAGCAGTGAAGGTAAAAAACACCACAAATATTCTCATTACCTTCTCTAGCAGGTCTTCATATGCTTTTGCTGACAGGAAGATCACAAATCTTTCACCTCTATGCAGCTGACTCATCAGAGCTGTAGAAGCTGTCAGTACTGCAAGTTTTGAAATGTATGCTAAACTGATGCTTTCTGTTAAGGCTGCTACTACCTTTATGTGTATGAACTTCAAACACCAAATACCAGATTGTGAATATGGCATGTGCCTTTTAGGTTGGGGTTCATTTTTTAGTGCTCCTTTAGTAATAAAATCTTTATATAAGCACATCTACATAGTGATTCTTTTTTATCCCCTGATGCTGTGTAGTATAAATAACTAAGAAAATAGCTTACTAAAGAGTTATTTATACAAGTACAAACACAAACCCCTAGATTTGATAATATATATTTTTTTTGTACTAGTGTAATAGTGAAATAAAATCAGCTTGATAAAAATTTGATTCATAAAGAGAAAATAGGATCAGAACAGCAGAACCCTCAAGCAAAGCAAGTCAGAAAGTCTGCTCTCTGAGTTCTCCTTTCATATTCAGACTTCCATCCCTGGCACCTAAGGTTAAGATTTTTTTGCCTTCGTCCAGTTATAATTTCTGAGTCTCAGTACTATCACCTAGACACATCTGACACCTTTTGTTCTCCTCCTCAAAGAAGAGCAAAAGGCAAGGATAAAGGTTGGATTCTCTGACAGGTTTTATCTTCACACTGTGATTAATGAAGCTGATGTTGTACTGAATTTTAACTTGAAAATGCCAAAACCAACAACATCCCTCTGACACACTGTGGAAGAAAGGCACCAATTCACCCCCTTGCCAGTCTGAAATTGCTTAGAAAGGTCAAAAACATTTCAAGACAGAGGGTCTCCCTTACTCCTTTAATTTCCCTACAAAACCCTTTAGACATAAACCATTGACCAAGCCTGGCACTGAAATTGAGCTCAGCTATACCTAGGCTCCAATAGGAGTTTAGAAAGCAAGGGAGTCCCCCTAGAACCTCATGACTCAACGGGAATATCTTCCTTACCTTTTACATCCTTCCCCTCTTACATACCTGGTCTCCACGTAAATCATTTAAAACTGATTCTAAACTGATTTTTCTTTGTATGCTTTATCTACATAGAAAGTCATAGAATGAACCTTGCCATCAAACTTTGTCAAGATGCACCTGCACAAATTGAGATTAAACCTTCTTTAGCCAGTACCTTGGACAGTGATTCTTTAAGTGACCTAAACAATTCATTTGCAACAGTCTCCTAAGAGAGAATCCATGGTAACAGTTTTTACCCAGTTTGTACCCTTTGCCTCGTTCTGCCTTCAGATGAGTTTGCATCTGCGTTAGGAGCAGCCTCCTAAGTACTGACCTCTACTAAGAGGCATTTTATGCCAGCTGTTGAGATGCACAGGATTACTGGCTGAGTACAGCTCGACTGAAGGGGAGGGACCGAACTTCGGTCTACAGATCTCCATGTGCTTCCTACTCCCCTGACCGCCATTATGACATCGTATTGCCTGTAAGAGGCAAACTTGCTCTTTCTTCTGAAATATGCAAACATGGCATCAATTTAGACTGTGCAGTGCTTTTACAGGACATCTTTAATGCCCATGTAGAGCAACTTTAGAGATTCATCTGTTCTTTTTGAGAGAGGTGTAGACAGGATCTATCCAATGAAAAAATCCTTTATTGCAATTCCTCATGGGTCCAGTATAATGGTATTGATCTGGAGGACTGTTTCCCCACTGCAGTGTGGTGCCCAGTCCCTGGAGGTTTTGAAGTAAAAAAAGGTGTCTATGTTAAAGAAATAAAGATGTGATGTTAATGTGGGTTGAATTCTTGATCCAACTCATGCTGAAGTCAGGGAGAGCATTTCCAGGATCTCAGATGCAGGACAGGGCTCTAAGAGGGTGATTTTGTATATGTTTGGACTAGCAGCAAGGAATTCTGCCTTCTGTGAAGCACCTTTGAACCCTGAGAGGATGCACAATGGCTTAATCCTCCTCACACGGCCTATGCTGAACATGAATGATATTGGCAGGAATGATTTCTACATTGTAAACTTGTATTTGAGGAGTTTATCTTTCAAAAATGGATGAAGCTTATCAATTTGCATATTTTTACCATTCCCAGACACAGAGATATGTGGGCTCTACGTCTGAACAGATAATGAAGGTCAATTCAATTTTTGATCCCATGTTGCAGCTACTAAGCTAAATAACTTGTGTCATAAGCCTCATCTGCAGTGAAATATATAAAAAAATGACATTTCATTTTAACCTGCTTTTATCAAGGTTAAAAATATAACTATAGCTGCTTTGTAGGTTATCTTATGCTTAAGCCACATCTGCTTACAGTTGTAGTTTTTTCCTCGACCAGTAACTTGCATAAGGGCATTCTACCACTTTCATAAGAAATTTCACAGATTCAGAGAGAAAAGAACCCCTTTCCATACCTGGGTATGCTATTAATACTTATTGATGAGCATTTAAAACTCTAAATCTGTTTTAAACATTCAAGAATGAGCAATGAAGGAAGCTTGTTTTCAGTGGCAGAAAAACAGTTTTTCAAAAACAAACCTGTCTGTATTAATGAGGTCTAATTAAGCAACTTTCCCTTAACAGTCCTGGCTGAAAGCACATACTGAATTACTTACTAATTTGCAGAACTGCTGAGTATGTACTTCTCATGTGGAATCTGTAGGAATTTAAATGAAACAATATAGTGCAAATATAATCTCCTGTAATTAGGCTTAATTTTAATTATACAAGTTCAGATGATTTGTTAACATATATTTTCTTCAGATTTTCAAACACAGCATTAAAGAATTCTGCTCTCCTTGTCAATAGGAGAGAGTCCCTGTTTCTTCCAGCGTTGTGACAGGTTCCTGTTCCATTCTCTTTTCCTGGGACATTTCAACGTATACCTTTAGTATAATCAATAGCCAGATCATCTGAGGGGTGTTCATTGCACACACACCCTTTCTCACCTCAGTATTTCTGCATGTGCTGAGAGGCACAAGAGCAATGCTTTTGTCTTCAAAACTGCTTAGCCTTAGCAAGACAATGGCAACATCCCTATATACTTGAAGTGGACAAGAAAGCAGTGGCTACAACTGGGGTATGGGACAAGGAGCAAATCACACCAGCTGGAAGAGGTTGATGAGAAGGAAGAAGTTAAAACCAAAAGAGAGGTGAAATATGGCAGCAGTGAGGGCTGGCTTTGAGAAGATGGTGGCTATCATTCCCGATGTCCTGTCCCTTGGCCAATATCTCTGTTAGAAACCAACACTGCAAATTCACACATCTCCACAGATTTATGGTTTGCTTTCCATTACACACGATCTTAGCATTTCAAATGTTCACAGAATTAACAGGCAACAAATTTCAACTGTTTCAAAGACAGAACTTGCCTGATGTCATGCAGGTGGCTTCAGGGAGCAACTTCTGGATGTCTGTGGCAAATCTACCCTGGATTTGAAAACTGTTCAATCTAAATAAATGAGAGGTCAAAGAGGTAATTGATAACGTTGAGAAGGTCAAAAAAAACCTGAAGCAAGCAAAAATCTATCAACAGCAATTAAAAAATACTGTGTCTGACTCCAATAACCAGTGAGCTGCTGAGCACTGGACACATGGAGAATATACAAGGGGATGCACCTTTGTGTGTTCAGAGTGTTTTTCCTTATTTTTTACCTCTCTCAGCAACAACACACTACACTGCCATTTGATAAGAACCAGCTCAACTGTCCTCAACTGCTCTAGAGGAAAATATGAAAACAAACTCCCCATAAATGAAATCCCCATTATGTCAGTTCAAAGAAAGTGGAAAAGTTCCACCCCTTTCCTTACCAAAGAGCAATCTAAGTCATTTAATCACCATTGACTTAAGTAAACTCATTTCTTTCTGTGACAAGGCAGAACATCATGTTTCTAACAAAGAGAAGATTACATAAAAACATTTCCAGTTCTGATTTCAACCTCCAGAACCTGGTGTGAGAGATCATCTTCAACTAAGCCCACAGAAATCCCCTGCAGAGGGGTAGGACTAGTCCCTCCTATGGCAAGGAGAAGTCAAATATGTCTGCTGATTTTGGAGGTAAAAAGCAGAATGTGAAAGTGGAAAATTACAAGGGTATTTTGTGCTAAGACATCAGCTTTCTGATGAAAATGGGAAAGGATCCCTTTAACTGTTCATTCAGTTTAGTTTTTTTATTTCAAATAAGAACTAGACAATGAAAGAGCACTCTAAAGATTGAAAGAGATCAGTCAGAAAAGAACATAAGATTATCGATTTTGTCTTCCTATTGAAACTGTGTTACCCCTTCACTCGTGCTAAACTCTGCCTAAATGGTAAAATGGGAAGTTTAAAGTTTTAAAGTGCACAAAGAGATGAATATGTAGGTTTTTCCATATTGATCACCCCTGAAGCCCAGTAACTCTCTGCTGGTGGCTGCAGAAGCAGCCCTGCAGTGCTGCAGGGTGCCCTTCTGAAAGGACAACAGGAGCAACCAACAACCAAAGCAATGCTCTTTAAAGCAAGGTGATGAGGAGGAAATTTAAAAGTCAAATGCCCCAAAGAATCAACAATTGCTGTCCTGTCTACAGAGACATCTCTGACATTGGGCAGGCAGAAGATGACAATTTATGTTCTGTCTTTGCCATAAATAAAGCCATCAGCATAGATGTGAGACCTGAAGTCAGCAGTTCCAAAACTAAATCCCTCTTTAAAACCTATGATGAGAAGGAAAAGGGGTCAGAAGCCCAGACAGACTCCAGCTGCAGGTTGTAGTCACTTGCCAATGTTCAGCTAAAGCAATCTGCTCTCACACCAGGACTCTCCAAAGGCTGAATGGCGTTTGGAGGTGAGGGGAAGGCACTCCCAGGGAAGATAATGAATCATGTTTGATCCCTAAAGAGATGCAGAGGGACAGCAGAAGCAGAAAAGGGATTTCTTCAGTCTTTGTTTTTCCACTGTGTAGGCCAGACACAGTACTTATATCTGCATGTAGTAAATAATAACAAGAAGATGCAAAACTGATATTAATGGCAGAATGATGATAAGCCTGAA
>NW_021940604.1:17147284-17326977 GCF_001715985.3 Manacus vitellinus
CCATTTGTCTTCCTTTTATTTTATATTTTTTTGATGCTTGGGTTTTCATATGCAGTATACGTGGAGCTTTCATCAATGCTCTAACTTGGAGTGTTTGTTAAGCAACACCTTTAAGTGTTCTAGTTCTCACTGGCTGTCAGTCTCATAAAGATGAAATGAAAATTACTATCAGCACAACCAAGACACCTAGATCAGTGTATGAAATTGGAAATACAGTTTTGTGTTTTGTGGGTTTTTTTAAAATTTTTATAAAACTTGCAATTTCCTCTGTGTTTGAAATAAAAGCTGTAAAATCAAAACTGTCATTGGTATATATCATAAAAAACTCTGGCTCAAATACTTTTTGGATTTTGTATCTTTTCTTTAAGTTATGACACATCTCGTTGCAAATTGTAATATCAAGTGTCATTTTGATGCATAGGTAGTAATTCTGGGAACTGCACCTTTGTGTGTTAAGTGCACAAAAGCTATCAATTCTTTTCCTAAATTAATTTTTGGTCCTGTTTCTAGGGCAGTGATCCATATCCTTGGCCAATGTTTTCATCGTTCCCTTTGCCAAAGTGCTATCTTGCAGGAATTCCTAGGAAAGCTGAATTCAGACAAGGTACATACAAAGCATGTAAGCAGTGTAGATGTCACACAAGCATCTTGGTCAATTTTAAAATTTCCTTTTCCTTCCTCCTTGCCCCTCCACTCCCCCCTCACATCCCATGGATTATGATCTATTTAAGTACTTAAGTATATTTTATTGCTGGCTGCATTTCGAGCTAAATAAATTGGTTTGGTTTTGCTTGTCTGGTTTTGTGCAACTGTCAGTCTGCAAAGCTCTGTTTAGTAATCTAGTTCTTATGCAAACGTCAAGATTAACCTTTTGGCTAGTGTCAGGTGGGTGACTCATAAGGTACATTTGTATCATCCCTCTAGTAACTGAAGCAAGACAGTATGGTTAAGCTACAGATTTTTTTTACACTGTTTTCTTGATTCACTTCCCCATGTTTACAAAGCTTGGTGGTGTGTGAAATAGACAGCTTTTAGGATAGTTGGTTTCCACATTGAACATCAATTTGGAATGTGAGCAGACTGAAGAATCCTTTGAAGAAGTGACTAGTCACAGCAGTTTAATTCACACAGAGAAACCTGTTTAAGGTTTTAGTTTGCATAGACAATGCAAAAGAATCTGATGAATAGTTTAGTAAATAAATAATTCATTATATTTGTTCATGTTTACTATATCCTTGAGATGCACTTATTGGAGATTATTTGCTAATTTCCTTAGCAGAGACAGATTTTCAGAAGTGGTAGAAATTCTATATTAACTGTAGAAGACAAAACAGTCTGTTTGTAAATCTCTAGGAAAAAATAACTTGAGAAGGTGATTCCCTGCTCCCACAAGAGGAAAGGCTATGTAATTATAAAAGAAGGGAGTTTTCTATATCTTTTCTAGGCTTCCCAAGGCAATATGCATAAGACAACGATCAGATAAAAAGTGGGTGCCCAGTTGTTTTAAATATGTCTTCAGGGAGGCAGTAGTATCTCTCTTGGGTTGGAAAAGCATATCGTATTGTATCCCTCAGAACTTCTCTGTTCTCTTGTTCAGAGGAATTCTCTTGCTCATCATTACATAGTGGCATAGTGGAATAACGATTACAATTGTCCTTTTTGCAGATTCAACCAGCTAGGAAAACTTGGGTAAAACTTTGATTAACAGTAAGTTTGCTGAAATAAAGTTTCAAGGGTTTGCAAATGAATTTGATGAATAATTGAAATAATGGTATCAAAGAAGTATTTCAATTTGAAGTGGCATTTTTGGTATTAACAGTATCTTAAGTAAAAGATTATATAACTGCAAAATGAACAGAACATTTGGTTTCAGAGTCAAAATATTTTGTGTTTGTCATTTGAAAAAAGGAAAACAAACATTGAAAGTGTTCTGTTTCAGTACTCCAAAATCACGAAACTGTGAACATATGATTTGCCAGACTGAAGCTTTCGGTATGCGTAAGTTATTTTGAAAGAAAGTGTTGGAATAAATAGACCTAAAATGAAAAGAATAAAATTCATAAATCACTATTCCACTGCTTGGGAAAACAGACATCAAGAGCAAGAGTAGAAAATGGAGAATATCTGAACTGTATTCTTCAGCACTACAATATGGCAGTGATAGAAGTGCTCTTTCACAAGAGAGGTTAAAAATATGATTATGATAAAGATGTGTATGTTACTTTTATACAAGATAGAAGAGCGCCTTTACACAACTTCTTTGGGGTTTTCAGTATTCAGAATTCATATTGTGTGTTACTTGCACAGCTTACTCAGAGGTTTAAAAACAGGTTAGAAAAACACTTGTTAAATTTTAATTCTGCCTCAGTGCAAGGAGATGGACAGGATTCACACGGACTTACGCAAGAATTCTGCAGCCATGAAAAAACACTTGTACATCATATGAGGAGGAATGCCTGACTGCTTCTTCGTATCTGTCATCAAGGATGGAAAGCCAGCACAATGTTTCTGCGGTTCCCTGAACCTGTCTGTGTTCAGATTTAATGCTGCAGTGTTCCATTATGTAACCTGTGTGATATCATTCCTGTCCTCTTTTTTGGGCTTTTCTAGGACGTGAATAATTAAGTGTACTAGATTCTTATTACTATTAAAGAATATAAAGGGTTTTTTTGGCTGAAAAAGCTGTAACTGTAGGTTTTATTCTGTCTGTCCTGACCTCTTACTTGCCTCCTCTCTTATTGCCCATGTGACAAGGACACCTAAAGAGAAGCTTACCTTTTCTTTCTGCTTTGAAAATACGTCCTGTATCCATCATACAGTTGTGATATCAGGTGTAAAAACATAACCTGAGTTGATATTTTTTTAATGTATCTATAGAATAGATATTGGAAATGGCCAGGGGAGAGTTAAAAAAATAATAATAAAGTTTACAGATGTAATATAACACCGCTGATACTGCTGGTTTTGACCCTCCTTTTAGATAGAGTTGAAGGACAGGTGCAAACAGAACCTTTGTTTCCCAGAAGTGTCTCAACTAATGGAAGGTGTCTTTCTGAGTGTAAGCTGAAATTGCTTACTGAATATTTTGGAACTAGTGAGCTGAATTGAGGTCAGGGAACAGGAAGCTTCATTTCCACAGCTCTAGACCTCATGTAGCCTGTGACTGTGTCTAGTATAACACAAGCCATGGAAACCACTTTCACTCTTATGCTGAAAGTAATGTAAAAGGGGTTGATACTAAAAAGGACTTATTCACACTGAGTTTTCAGTAAAGAAAACCTAAGAAATGGGTGGATTTTTTTATTCTCTCTCTAAATTCTTTTGAAGGGGGATCAGAATGGGCTGCCCAAGGTGGTGGTAGAGTCATCATCCCTGGAGGTATTTAAGAATAGACTGGATGTGGCACTTACTACCGCGGTCTGGTTGACAGGGGGATGCTAGGTCAAAGGTTAGACTCAATCTAAGAGGTTTTTTCCAATCTAGTTGATTCTGTGATTCTATGACAGTGGTAAACGTGTAACATTGGCACCTTTTTGGGTGTTCAGTTTGGGGTGGAAAGGGAGGAGAACTAATGAGCTGTAAGAAAAAGCAGAGCAGTGCTAACTCACATTATTCTGATAGAACATGTGTTTCCCAGCACGAAGGCCTGAAGGCTGAAACTAAGAGAACACTTCTTTAACACTCTTGCTATTACTCTGTGCAATTGTAGTGCTCAGAGACTCTAGCAAGTGGATATTTGGACTCATTGCGTCAAAAATTAATTTATTGTAATTTATGTTGGTAAAATTAGTATTGGAGTAATTCCTTCATTTCATGATGACACTTTGAGTAAGTAGACTCACCCCAAAAGTATATTTGTACTTGGGAAAAATCTGTAGTGCTTCACTGTTTACAACCATCTGCACTGGTTTTGCAGATGTTAGGTATTTGTCCATGTGGTATATGTGTCTGTCGGGAAGGATTTATAGAAAAATAAACTTGCTTGGTTGTGTATTAATATGCACAAATTCTTTCAGCCAGTACTCAGAGCTTGAAAAGTATTGGTTAGCAGTATATTAATGATGCACTTCTGTCTAAGATAATTTATAGTGAAGCTTCAAATGATTTATGTGAATCATTATTTACGTGTGGAAATTAATTATGCCATTTCCACTTGTTTACACTGCAGCAAGACACCTGTTGCTTTTCTTTTGTTTTAATTGTTCAATTATTATTTCATTAAGATAATTTGAGGAAGAACTATCAAGTGGTTTTCAAAGAATGATAGTTCTTTATCATTCAGGAAACAACTATGAAAAAGTTATTTTTTTTACTTGTAATTTTAACTATAGTGTAGATTTTTAAAAGTTGAACTCTTTAGAACTCTATTAAACTGTAATATTCACTGTCCTATTTGCCCACACGATGTTTTCCTTTTCTACTTCTAGCTCTGCAGTTATGACAGTTGGTAATGAGTGTGGCTGAAGAAGTGTCCATAAATGTTCTGCATTGATGCATTCACTTCTTGGCATTTCCCTAAACTTAGGTATCCCACCATACATTAATCTTACTTCCTTCTGGACTCGTACAGTCCAGAATTGCTGCCGAAAATCTTTGGTAATGTTCTTAAAGTATTTTGATAATTTATCTCAACCACTGTTCTCTGAGTTCTTTACTTTGTACTTCTAACTTAAATGGGAACATGCTGCCGTGTTTCTGTGTTGGTTTTTTTGGGGGGCTTTTTTGTTTTTTTTTGTTTGTTTTGGTTTGTTTGTTTTTGTTTTGGGTGTTGTTTTGGGTTTTGTTTTTAAATCTGATCTCAGCACTGTTTTTTTAATACCTGTTTGAAACTAGCAGTTGCTTCTTAATTTTTATTCTAAATTTTCTCTGTCAAAGAATCAACTCTATTAGCTTTCCTGTTATCCCTTGTAATTTCACATAAACGTCTTTATCACCTGCACTTCTTTGACTTGTCCTCCTTTTTATATTTCTCTCAATATTCATGTATGAGACTCTTGTCTTTTGCTTTTAAGTCCACTAAGTTAATGAAAGATAAAAGAGCAGTGAGTAAACAGGTCTATGAGAACTGTACCTGGGGCTTCCTAAATTATATATCCTTATATGGATTTGTTTTCATGTAGTAGTCAAATACAATATCGTCAGGTTATTCATTATCTCTCAATTTAGATTTTGAATAAGAGACACATGGATTTAGAGATCTTAGTTTCTTTGTCACAGAAAAGCACTTCTGTCGCAATGCATAATCAGATGAGAAAGGGCTTGTTGCATTTCTTATGTTTTCTAAAACATTGATGAATTTTCCTAGGTCTTACTTGCTTTAGACACAAAAGCTAGCTGAAGAATCATTTGAAGAATTATAAAGCAACATCTTTCAGGGAAGGAGGTCAATTTAAACTTGCAGTTATGGTGTGGTGGCTCAGATTTCATACATGTAGGTAACTGTAGATTATTTATAGTGCAGTTTCATAGCTTCATAAACTGGTAAATGTGATGGTTTTTTTTTTTTCACATGACTACACAGAGCAACCAATGCTAGCACAAAGCAAGGGATGGGATGGCAAAATATAACCGCATATGAGGAAGAAAGCAGAAGTGCAGCAGATTAATTAAATTTACATTAGTTTCTTTTCACTCATGGTATATTTAAAAGCTCACTAGCATCAGTAGAGGAAGGTCTTACTCCTTTTCTTCCTCACTTTTTCTTTCTATTGACTTTTTTTCCTTTCCTTCTGCTGTTCCCTCACCTTCTGTCCTTTACCCCATTCAGCAGTTCTGATATTTCTTCCAGAAAAAAAAAAAGTAAAGTCATTAATTTAGGATAACTAGTGAACTCATTTAATGACATACCAGAAAAGAGAATAAAGAAAAGCAAAACTTCTTTTTTTTTGGCATTGCTGTGTGCTTAGAACACCTCTAGTGGTAGTGTGAAAGCCCACGCTCAGTAACAAGTAGTACGGGTAGCCCAGGACTGTGTGTTGTTTGAGTTCCAGCTCTGTGATAATACTGTTGGACAAGTTATAGTTGCATTCTAAATTGCGAAAGTGAGCTGGTGTTTATTTGCTATCGTGAGGTTTTTCGAAGCAATTTTCATTCAAAAAACCTCCCAAGATTTTCTCTCTTTTTTTTTTTTCTTTTTCTTTCTTTCCTTTGTACTGTGATGACCTACTGGCAGAAGTGGTAGTCCACATTTAATGACAAGTTAGGGGAGCAAGTGGTTTACCTGGAAGAAAATGAGAAGCAGCAAGTTTCCACAATATAATGCCAGTTACAGAATGTAATGGATGTATTAAATACATGACCACTACATGGTTGCATGGATCTTAAGTTTGTTTCTCTGTCATTTGAGTTTGAACATTCTTGTGTTCTCTCTGAGGATCCTAAGTCTTGCATCCTCCTTGACTGAGAGAGAGGAAGTCCACTGGTTATATAAAAATGATTTCCTATTTTCAGTAGGTTGCTTACCACTCACTGTTCTAATGACAGGCAGAACACATCTGTCAATGCAGATAACCTATCTGCATTGGTTATCTTCCAAGTTGCTTAAGATCCTTTTGTATTAAATATTACCTTCCCTGCCTTGAGGAACCTCAAGGCAAGTACAGTGGTCCATGGTATTTAGCAAAAGTTCAGAAAATACTGTTAATCCTGCAACTTTTGTTTCCTTATCCTGTTGTTGGAGCATAAATGAACATTGTAGAAGGTTACATGTTTAAACAGTACAATTTTGGATTCATTGACCCTGCTGGATAGTAGCAAGTGCACATTTCAGCAATCACAAAGATTTAAGCTTGTAAAACCTATAGGAGAGGAAGAATATTAGAGACACAAACTGTGCAAAGAAAAATCTAGGGATCATACCAAGAAGCCAGGAGGAGGCAGCAGAGATGCCATGAGCTTGAAATCCTGCTTTCTTGAGAGGATACTTTTTAGTAGTTTTATTTCCTTCAGAGGATTCAAAGTTTCACCCTTGTCTCTGGTGAGTTAACTGATTAAATCTTAGCTTGTAGTTTCTGGTCCTTGTCTGCCAAACTGATTTAATGCAATCCATTAGGAAGTAAAATAACTATTTGACTTGTACAGAGGAGTGTTGCTTTGCAGTTGTAAGATTTTCTTCAATATCCACCTGTTACAGAAGTAACAGAAAAGGGCGGAAAAAGAACTAGAAATCCTACTGACAATACTGTAAGAGTTAAATTCTTTTTCACATTAAATTTTGATAAATAGGCTGTTCTAAGCGTCAGTGCATGTTATTTGGAAAGAGACTGAGGACTAGTTATTTGAGGATAACAGAGACATTTCAGGTTAATTAATTTGGAATCGTTATTAATTATAATAATTACTATAATAAACTTATTTTGAAATGTTATGTATTGTATAATAATTTTCAATAACAGGGATACAATTTACTAATTATAAATCATTAGGGTCTTAGATGAGCTTAAAATAAATTATATGCAAAATTAGAATTCTATTGAAAATATTCCAGTAATTTTTAAAGAATAAGATAGTTTGAAAATAGTTTTTCGAAACTGAAATGCTACAAAGAAGAAAGTAACAGCAAATATTTTAAATAGCCATAGACTGGCTCAAACAATTGTTACGTTTCATGACAGAATTCATTTCTGTAGTGCCCAAAATGTAGAAACAAAGAACAAAGAAGAACTTGCAAGGTCTGAAGAACCTTCATTCCTTAGTTAGTAGTAGTGTCGGCTACAATCCTTTCATAATGATGGGAACTGCATGGTCCCACAGCAGAGGGAGTGTGTACAACTGGAGCAAGTGCATGTGGATTTACCTTCTCACAGATACTATCTTTTTATTTTTCCCCTCAAGTTGACCAGAAAGTATTTCATAGCAGTGTCAAGTACTCTGGGAACCAAGCTGCCTAACTAGAGGCAGTCTAATTGACTGTTTCCATTTGGTAGGATTTTGATCAGTTTTATCTTGCATAAAATTACTTTATAAAATTACTTGGCATTTGAACTTGAAATTTGGTCTGGCTTCAGAAAAACAATTTAAAAAGTCAACCGTTCCCAAAATATTAAAATTTTTAAGCAAATGTTGCTTATGGTAAGAAATTATGTCCTCTTTGATTTCCCAAAGCATATGTATACATTATTTTAATTGCTATCTTGCATATAATTTTCAGTGCTCAGCGTCATCACACTTAATGGTAGCTTGCTAGTGTTCGTTGTTCAGTGTGAATTCCAAGATAGACATTTTGGTTACATAAGATTTTTTATTTAAAGAAAGAATTCTTAAGGCTTTAAGTACAGACATCATACTGTTGAAAGCCAACTTAATATTGTCTTGTATGATTACACATGGTAGTTCTGCATTTGTCACTATGGTTCTGTTTTCAAACTTCTGTGAGCATCAGCTCTTTGTGAAATTGAGTTCCAGAGACTGAGATTTTATTCTAGAAAATTGGTAAAGTATGTGTAATTTGCTCCAACTCAGTAGAACATAGAAGCGAAAAAAATCACTTCTAGCCAAGAGAGAATAGAACATACTTTCCTTTTGTCATGGCATCAATGACAATTTTAACTTTGAAGTCATGTCTCCCTATTGTAAAGAGGTAATGTGTCTTTAGTAGCAAGGTAAGAGTAACACTAAGGAGCAATCTTTTAAATTCTTTCTTTTCATTAAAAATAAATATTTCATTAAAATCTTTTTCATAAACTGTCTCACAAATTTCTTTAATAATCAAGCTGAACATGTAATGAAAAACATTATATTTGTGCCTCATATATAACAATTATACCAAAGACTGGGTTTTAATAATGCTCAGGGAAAAAAGTCAACCATTCAGAAGTTAAAAAGAATGCTTAAATTGTATTGTTTCAACCTCTGACAGGACCAGCAAAAAACCTGTGGCTCTGGGCTGGAGCATGTTGGGTACACCTAGATTCTTCAGAAAACTTAATTAAAATTTCTGAGTTTCTCTAAAAGTTAACACAAAACTTGCAAGGGGACATTTCAGCAACAGCAGAAGTATACTTTTAGTCTAATGTTTTGTCCCAAATTTAAGTCCTTATACTAATGTTGAGAAACACTGGAGATTATCAGCAAAGCCATTGCAAGAATTCTCATAACACAAGGAGCCCAATATATTTTTGGCAAATTTACTTGATAGGTGTCCTAGCAGCCTGAAGGCATACACATCCAAAGCAGCAGCATCTGAGGGAAACCTTCTTACAGAAAGAAGCAGAAATTTTCTGTGGAACACTGTTGTGTTGCTATCTTATCATGCTTCATTTCATGTTCTAAAAACTGTGCTGCCATCTCACTAGGGAATGCGGGGCTAGAGAGTAGTGCCATAGAAAAGGACCTGAGGGTCCTGGTCAACAGCAAGTTGAATATGAATCGGCAGTACCCTGGCAGGCAGGAGGGCCAACCCTGAGGGGCATCAGGCAAAGCATCGCCAGCCAGTCAAGAGAGGGGATTGTCCCTCTCTGCACTGGGGTGACCTCACCTTGAATATTGCGTGCAGTTTGGGCATCACAATATAAGAAAGATACTAAGCTATTAGTGTCCAAAGGAGGGCAATGAAGATGGTGAAGGGCCTTGAGGAGCAGCTGAGGTCACTTGGTCTGTTCAGCCTGGAGAAGATGAGACTGAGACTTCCTTGTGAGGAGAAGAGGGGGGTCAGGCACTGATCTCTTCTCTGTGGTGACCAGCAACAGGACCCAAGGGAATGGCCTGAAGTTGTGTCGGGGAGGTTTAGTTTGGATATTAGAAAGAGGTTGTTCACCCAGAGGGTGGTTGGGCACTAGAACAGGCTCCCCAGGGAAGTGGTCACAGCAACAGGCCTGCCAGAGTTCAAGAAGTGTTTGGACACTGCTCTCAGACATATGGTGTGACTCTTGGGGTGTCCTGTGCAGGGCCAGGAGTTGGACTCAATGATCCTTGTCGGTCCAACTCAGTATATTCTATGATTTTGTAATAGGGAAAGCAAAAGCCACCCACACAAGCAAAGCAAAGCAAGAAATTAATTCCCTGATTCCCACGGGCAGGCACGTCTTTAGCCATCTCCAGGAGAGCAGGGCCCTATAACATGTAACAGCTACTTGGGAAGACAAATGCAATCGCAGAATCAATTAGGTTGGAAAAGATCTCAGAGATCATCCAGTCCAACCTTTGACTTAATACCACCATATCAACTATAATCATGTCAACATCACTCCTTTCCTTTTTCTTCCCCCCACTTCATATACTGATGGTGTCATATCATGTGAAATATCCCTTTGTCCAGCTGTCCCAGCTGTGTCTCCTCCCAGTTTCCAATGCACCCTCAGCCTCCTTGCCAGCATGGCATTATGAAAGCAGAAGAGTCATTGACTCTGTCTAAGCACTGCTCAGCAGTAACAAAAATGTCTCTATATTATCATTGCTGTGTTCAGCACAAATCCAAGACATACTCCCATCCTAGCCACTGTGAAGAAAATTAACTTTACCCCAGCCAAAATAAGAACAAAAAGCCATCAGTAGGTAAAATGAATATTTCTGTTTTGTATAAAGCAGAATGTCATCAGCTTTAGGACTGCTTCTCCAGTTTAAAAATTCTCTTAGGATAAGGCATATTTATGTCATTTCTTTTTCAAAAAGTATGAGGTCTGCCAAAACTACCCATGGCAATGGGGTTGGAACTAGATGACCTTTAAGGTCCCATTAAACCCAAACCATTCTATTGTTCTATGATCATTGCAGAATAACACTAATTTTTAATTTCTTCTAGATAATGATCTTGACAAGCTCTTGACACTCTTGAAAAGTCCAGAGAAGCCAACCGGGTGGACAGAAAATTATAGAAAACAGTTCTGCAAAGTCATGAAAGCCAGATCGGATAGTATCAGTGGACCAGGTGAGTATAACTCAATAAGTTTAACAAAGGAAGCAAACAGAAGACCACTAGTAAGCAACTGTTCTTTAAAATTTCTTTGAGGATTACATTATCAGTACAAGTAGCCAAAAATTTTGTATTGATTTTAGAAACTGTTTCAGTGGGATTTTCCCAAGAAAATAGGGTTTGTGCTTTATGTCCTATTTTTCTCTCTTTGTGTCTTTATGATCATAATCCCTCTGTGTTTTAAGTGAAATTTGTCACAGAAAGAGGACTCAAATGTGAGTTTTTGTTTTAGATCTCTAAAGGGTTTATTATTGACATGCTGAGAAAATGAAAAAGAGAGCCTGAAAGAAAACACGCGTTTCTCAGAGATCAGTGAATGGCTTAAAATGGGTTGGGAAATTATATTAAAAGCCAATTTCACTAAAAAAATTCATAATTAAGGCATACTAACTATCAAAAAACTCACTCATTCACATTTTTCTTAATTTTCACGTTATTTTCTAGTGACCAGTGTGGTCATGCAGGAGCATTGGTACAGATCAGTTAAAAAAACAAACCAGCCAACGCAAAAACACTGATCATCCATATGACATAAATTGTCAGTGATCAGACATAAGAATTGACTTGCAATACCGTATAAACTTGTGCAGCAAAAAAGAAGCTAGGTGTTTTCAGAAATTGCTGGCTTCCATTTCCTTAAGAATTACAGGCTTCATCTATCTAGCAAGGGCAAAAGGACTCTAGCCGATAAGTTGTCAGGACTGATCGGGAGGGCTTTAAACTAAGTTTGAAGGGGGAAGGGGTTGAAACCAGGCTCTCCAGAGATGAGCCTAAGGGTGGAAAGCCAGAGTTAGAAGCGATACCAGCAGCCCAGCTGAAGTGCATGTACACCAATGCACACAGTGTGGGTAACAAACGAGGAGGTGGAAGCCATCGTGCAGCAGGAAAGCTGTGACACAGTAACCATCACAGAAATGTGGTGGGATGACTTGCATGACTAGAGTGCTGCCGTGGATGGCTACAAGCTCTTCAGAAGGGAAAGGCAAGGTAGGAGAGGTGGAGGGGTGGCTCTGTATGTTAGAGAGTCTCTTGACTCTGTAGAACTTGAAGTCAGTAACAATAAGGCTGAGTGCCTGTGGATCAAAATCAAGGGGAAGGCCAAGAAGGCCAACATCCTGGTGGGAGTCTGTTATAGACCACCCAGCCAGGATGATGAGGGTGATGATTTATTCTACGAGCAGTTGGCAGTTGTCTCAAAATCACCAGCCCTTGTTCTTGTGGGCGACTTTAACCGGCTGGATGTCTGCTGGGAACTCAACACAGCGGAGAAGAGGCAGTCTAGGAGATTCCTAGAGTGTATGGAGGATAATTTCCTGCTCCAGCTGGTAAATGAGCCTACCAGGGTTGGGGCCCCGCTAGACCTGCTGTTCACAAACAGAGATGCGCAGGTGGCAGATGTGGTGGTCAGAGGCCATCTGGGGCACAGTGACCATGAAATGATAGAGTTTTCAATACTCAGGGATGCAAAGAGGACTATCAATAAAACTTCTGCCCTGGACTTCCGGAGGGCAAATTTTAGCAAATTCAGAAGACCGGTTCAGAGGATACCTTGGGAAACAGCCCTTGAAAACAAAGAGGTCCAGGAGGGATGGACTTGCTTCAAGAAGGAAGTCTTGAACGCACAGGAGCAGGCTGTCCCAATGTGCCAAAAGGCGAGCTGGGAATTTAAAGGAAATTAGGGGAGAAAAGAGAGCTTACATTCTATGGAAAAAAGGGCTGGCTACTCATGAAGAGTTTAGGAATATGGTTAGGTCATGTAGAAAGAAAATTAGACAAAGGCACAATTTGAACTCAATCTAGCCACTTCTGTTAGGGATAACAAGAAGTGCTTCTGCAAATATATCAATAGCAAAAGGAGGGGCAAGGAGAACCTCCATTCTTTGTTGAACATGGGGGGAACATAGTCAACAAAGATGAGGAAAAGGCTGAGGACTTAACACCTTCTTTGTCTCAGTTTTCAACAGTAAGACAGGTTGTCCTCAGGGACTCCTGGCTTCCAGAACTGGTAGACAGAGACAGGAAGGCAAATAGCTCCCCCTGTAATCCAGGAGGAAACAGTGACCTGCTGAGCCACTTGGATCCTCACAAGTCTATGGGACCAGAGGGGATCCATCATAGGGTGATGAAGGAGCTGGTGGAAGAGCTTGCCAGGCCACTCTCCATCATCTACCAACAGTCTTGGCTCGCTGGGGAGGTCCCAGATGATTGGAAGTTGGCAAATGTCACGTCAATCCACAAAAAGGGCTGCAAGGAGGACCTGGGAAACTACAGGCCTGTCAGCCTGACCTCAGTGCCTGACAAGGCTTATTGTTGCCTTTCAGTACTTGAAAGGGGTCTTATTAAAAAGATTGGGACAAATATTTTAGCAGCACCTGTTGCAATAGGAGAAGGGGTAATGGTTTTAAACTAAAAGGGGCTAGAGGTAGATTAGGCAGAAGGAAGACATTTTTTGTAATGAGGGTAGTGAACCACTGGATCGGGTTGTCCCGAATGATGGTAGATGTCCCATCCCTGGAAATGTTCAAGGTCAGGTTGGATTGGTCTGTGAGCAACCTGATCTAGTTGAGTATGTCCCTGCTCATTGCAGAGGCATTGGACTAGATGACCTTTAAAAGTCCCTTCCAACCCAAAGCATTCGATGATGCTGTTCCTTTTTTTAAGAAAAGTATTTAATTTCAGTCTTTATTATGTCTAGCTAAAGAAGATTTGACTAACTTCGTTCTTGCATTCTAGTCTTCCATAGTCTTACCTTGTTAAGTATGAGAGAGAATTCTCTATGTTGTGATTTCAAAAAAAAACACATCAGGGTAACTGCATTAGATTTCAATTCTGAATTGATCCTCAGAGGAGCCTGTTCTTCTCTGTAAGAAGAACACAGATTCTCTGAGCTCAGTTAGGTGCTTTTTAATGTGGACCAAATCTTCTACCTTGAAGATCACTGAGATCTTGACTCTGCCTCTGGTCTGTTCTTGTTTTTCAGTATGACCGCTTTAAAAATACTGTATTTGCAAAAGAATTTTTTAGAATAATACAAAAGAGTTGTTTACCTTTTTATGTCCTTGATTTTTCAAGGAAACTTGTGTCAGAATTAAGGTGGAACAGTGGGTCTTTCATGTTACAGAGGAAGAACAATTGCAGATCAAAACTTCTTTCTTCTGTCCCCCAAACCAGTTTGGAGCCATTTCCAAATTAATATCCTGTAAGCCATGTGAGTGCATGTGAATGTACATGCAGGTGTGTAAAGATTATGGCATTTGGGTAGGATTTGAACGGTTGTTTTTTCCATTAGTAAAGAAGATTTGCAAGCTGTATCTCTAATGGAATCACTGACAGAATTCTTATTATCTTGTTTTCTTCTTTTCAAAGAAAATGCAGGTTGTTCCTTTGTCATTTTAATGTACAGTAATTGAAAGTCCTCCTTGGTTTTGCCTTTAAGAGTGGAATTGTTAACTGTGTTTTTCATACATTCATTATATGGAAGCATGGTTGATGGAGTTGAAAATTTCTGACACTACTCAAAAAAGTCATCGGTCCAAGATTTTCACTCTTGAATTTTTAACCTCTAACACAAGTCAAGCAGAACTACTGTTAACTCTTAAGAGAGGGTTTTTTGCATTTTCCCTCAAACTCCTTTGAAGCATCTGGATCATACATAGAATATGATCCAGTATAGATCATGGAATATGATCATAGAATATGATCCAGTAACACTAATTACATTAGAGAATTGAAAAAAATCTGATGCTTTTTGCAGTTTTTGATCTTTTTGACTTAAAACTTTCAGAGTAGGGATCAGATAACCTCTCATGGTCGTTACCTATTAAAAGTTTTAATCGCATCGGTTTTTTCAATCAGTGTTCTAACGCAGTTTTAAAGCCATTTCAATTACCTTCCTTTCATACCAAAGGAAAAAAAAAATCCTTTAGGAATTTGGATATTTTATGAGCATAGTGGAATGATTTGAAACTCTTTCATTTATTTTGTATATGATTATACATTCCTATATTAAAATTCTCTTTATTTTGTGTGTGAATTAAATTTGCATTAGGTGATTGCCAGTCTCCTAAAAAGTTCAACACTAATACAGCAAAGCTACCATAATTTAAGAAAATCAACATTTTCACCGAGTTGGTAGGCCACATAAACTCTACATGAGAATTTGGGCTTTTACAGCAGTACTGACTGTACTGTACAATGAACCTGCTGAAATTTCTTTTGTCTACTTTTCCAGTTATGTGAAGAATCAGTGAAACAGTTTCCATGATAGTGTCCAAATGGTAGCTAAATGATTTAGTATTAGAAGACAAAAATTAAAATAGCTACTTGTCATTTCACATGGACATTCCTTTGGGAGAGACAGTGTCTTGTGAAAACGCTCTATTTATGCATGAACCATATGTGTTTTGATAAATTCTTATTTGTGTCTTCCTCTCTCAAACTTGATTAAAAGTTTTTCAAAGATCCTGACAGGCACTTAGATAAATACTTTCAGATGTTGGAAATCAGTTTAGTGCTTGAGTTTCAAAAAATTGCTTAGCAGTTGTGCTGCCGCTTCTCTTATTAACTTAAGGGCTAAACTGAAGTATTCAAGTACTAGGTCAAGCTTGTGGATATCTTCCAACAAAAAGGGAAGAAATGTACAATGTCCTGACTTGGTTTTACATTTTCTGAATTATGGGGTATTTTAGTCTTAACATAGTTCCCATTTATTATCATAGTATGGCATATTTCAGTAATCACCATACTAATAGTCATACAGTAAACATATAGCTAGTTAAAAATTTTAAATTTAATTTCTGCTTTTTACTATCTACAGCTCCAGGAATAGACACATTTGCTCATTTTACACAAATATTTGGTATATTATTTGTGGGCCAAATTCCACTAAGCATATTAGTGGAGATTAGTGAGCTTGTTTATTCTCCCAAAATGAATAAATTGTTACTCTTCTGTAAAATAAATTGCTTTTCCTAGCCCTATGTGGTTTATTAACCATGATTAAAAATAGCTATGTTATATTTAATTAGCAGTTTCTTTTCACTATAAGATTGCTTAGGAATATAGATTACATGTGTAATTTTTTTTTTGTTTTGATTAATAGTCCTTTGCAATGCAAAATTAATTTTGTTACTGTTGGGTTGGTAACTCTAACTGTAAATTCATGTTTAGCTGTTGTAGTGAAACTTCTTTAGTATTACCAAAAGTCAGGCTTTTAAAAACTTTTTATGGAGTCATTCGCTCTGAATTAATTTCTGTAAATGTTTTAGACAACTAATCAAAACAAAAAAAATCATGATTAAATGTCAGTATGTTAGTTAGAAATGGTTGGAAGAAGAGTTAATTATCTTTATGATATCTTTTTTTTTATTGTTTTTCTGGCATAACAAGCATCAAACTGTGGGTAGAGGTTCTGTCTTTCTCCTCCTCCTCATTCCTGAAAGAACTTGCTCTGCAGTCTCCTGTGATAGTTTTCCTGACAGCGAGGCAAATTCAAGAGTTTTCTAGTTTTCTCCATTGCACCTCCACCACAGATTGTTATGCCTTACTTGTGCTGCTACAGCTGCTCATACAGTTATTTGCTTAGTAGTAGTGGAACTAGGTGATCTTTAAAGTCCCTTCCAACCCAGGCCGTTCTATGATTCTATGAATTATTTAAGACCAGCAAAACCACCTGTGGGTGCATGGAGTTATGTGCAGGAACAGGGGAACAGGAGCTGAAACTTCATTGCTATTAAATTGAGGTGCTGCCAAGGAAATGGTAACATGCAGCCTGTAAACAGGAAATCCCATAAGTAGCAACACTTGTTGCATTCTAAATACACTCCCTTGCTTTGCATTATTGTGTAAAGAAGGTTATATCACTAAAATTTAAATCCCGTTTGTCTAGATAACAGCTGTTCATTGTTCTTATCTTAAATTCTTAATAAAGCTTACCTTCTACAGGACCCCTCCACTCAGTATGAGTAAAGGCTCCTTGTATCCTTTGTTTAAACTTGTATGATGTCATGTGCTCAGTTGCCATAGCCTCAGACTTGCAGAATTGAGGTATCAGGAACAGTTTTGATAATGATTTGTCATTGAGAGTTCTTGTTAACTTCCTGGCTCACTTCCTCTCAAAGTGGGAGATAAGATTTCCTCCCATAGTGAACAGATCTGCATCTCACTCATCTATGCAGTATCTGCAGACTCAAAAGTTCCATAGCAAGAACTGAATAAGAACCTTCACGGTCATCGCTAAATACAGAATTCCCCAAAGGAAGTGCTCCCGTTGCATAATTTTAAGTGAATAATTTTTATCTTGTGATGGTTTATCTTGAGGGGGTTTTATATTGGGTTTTTGTGTAAACATCCCTTAAAACTTCATGTACTTCGTTAGCATAATTTTGTGGTGGTGTCAGGTTTTTGTTGTTTGTGAGTTGGTTTTATTTGAGGTTTTGTTTATTTTCTGTCTACATACAGAGACAAATATGGTAAAATATTATAGTTTAATTATAGTTAATTTTCATTTCATATTGAAACCATGTGACAAATTCTGAAGTAATCCTTGGAGGATATAAAGATAATATGGGATTCTCTTTCTGTTTACACTGAATATATTTTGAGTGAAGCTATTAAAATTTAATTTAAGTTAGGAATGGTGTTAGGAATGCGAAAGCACAATGCGTGCTTTGAGTTGTTGCCCCATAGAAACATGAATAAATATGCAGGAATTTAAATAGCTTTACTTGCTCACATATTGTCATTTTTTTAAGTAATGTAGTTCCACATTTTGTTCATTACCTCTGATGTTTTAATGGGTTTTTACATTTTGCAGTTTTGGCAGAATTAATTGAAAAGTTCGTGTCACATCTTTCTGAAAGCCGAACAGACTGTTATTTCAGCACGGGAAACTATAAAGGTCAGTTTCCTAATAATTTATTGCCATGCAGCCTCTTCATATTTAAATTACTTTCCTTCTAAATGTAACTGTAGCGTTTTGGGAGTTGTTTAAAATGTTCTTTCACAGTTCAGAAATTCATTACTTAACTGGTGGGAAATATCTCACTTTGGACCAAAAGGTAATGTGCTTGAGTAAAGAGTACAGGTAATTATTAGTGATGGGCTTTCATTTAAGATGGTGTAAGCAATCTGGCACACCTTTTGAAAGCCCCACAATATATAATCAACTAATAGGTATGCAATTTATATAGCATTAAAGGATATGTGTTAAAGAACTGTTATTGTTGTCAGAGTAATCTGAGTGTTAGTTTTTTACAGATGTCATGCTTACAACCAAGAACAAAGGATGAATGATAAAGTTGATTTATTCTGAGTGTAAAGTAATGCATTTTAATGCTTTGAAGCACTGGCAAAATTAGAAGATTTAGAAGCAATGTTAATATCTGCTGGAAAATGCACTTTTCATTCTTCACTGTTTGTCCAGGACTCCTCTTAGGTTGTAGTTCAGCCATTTAGAGTACTTACTGTGCAACTAACTGTGGAGAACTAAGCCTGCTTTGGGGAGAGTCTGTTATTTATACTGATATTTTATTTTCCTATCCATAGGAGACTTCAGGCTTGCCTTTGAAGTTTCAAAGCATAAAACCCCTTTAGTAATTCAGAGGCTCTCTTTCATTTATGTAGTGGCCTTTACCATCTGAAAGCTTGGAAACAGAATACCCTCAATTTTGTTTGAGAATGTCTCTTTGCTTAATGAAGAGAGTTACTGAAGTGACACATTTTATCACGATTTTATTTTTCTTAGAAGATCCTGTAAGTGTTTTGTGTTGTCCTGCATTAGATTGTCATTTACTTTTCAATTTCTTTTGAGTCAGAATGATCAATAAAATAATTTCATGGACTCATAAGGCTTACTAATTACATATTTCTGACACATCCTAATTCAAGCAATTATTTTGATTTTTCCTTTAAAAGCTCACACAGTGTCTTTATGTTGTAAATTATTTATCTGACACGTAGACTGCCCATCTTGCTCCTTGACTTGCATCTCTTTCTTTAGTTCCAAGTACCACACATTCTCCAGTCAAATTGAAGGCCCAGGCGGGATTTTCTTTTCTGCCTTGGGGAATGCGTATCTCTCATTTCTTTGGAGAGAAGTATAGCCTGCAGACCTAACTTTGCAAGATTATCTTAGTGTTTCCTGTTAAAAAAACAGGAAAACCCATGTGGTTTGAATAAGGGAAAAACTAACCTTCTAGAGGAAGAACAAACATCTGCGCAGCCTCCAAATGGATGCCTTGCCCAGCAAATACAGCAATTCTGCTCTTTCTTAATCATGATAGCTAAGTGCTTCCATACAATGTGAAAAAACTCTAAGGAAAAGAAGCAGCAGGCCTTACTCTGTTCACTTAGTTGTTGGATACCTTAGTTTTAATCCACTCTTCTTAACATTTTGGTCAAAGCTAGGATTTAAAACACGTTCAGGAAGGTTGAACCTAGATCTTCTACTTAACTGATTTCACCATAAACCACTTATTAGGTGCATTATTTATCTAAAATTTAATGTCAACTTTGAAGAAAGACCACATTTGAAAATCCCGTGACAGTTGCATACATTGAATTAATATTTTAGGATGAAATATCCCAAAAAATAGATACAGAGACAGAGATAACATAGTGAAAACCTCAGTTCTTGCTTTTCTTGAGCTTGACAGATTTTCTTTTCTTTTCATGATAAACAACTCAGTCTGTCTGATACTGCTTTTTGTGTTTTCTGAATGGGCATTATTCAGGTACTATTGGACACTAATTCTGGATAAGTCTGCCTATTCAAATATCAAATAAAGGCTGCAACATTTAAAGGGTTGTCTGATGAACAGTTTTCATGTGCAAATGCTTTTCATATTGTATGTGCTTTAATGAAGACAGGCTTGGAAATAGGAGAGTGAGAAGTCCTCTCAAGGATAGTCAGTCATCTGGTGGTAAGAAACTGATGTGAAATGTGGGCAAAGGGTTCATGGTGTCTTATTGTGTTCTTTCCCTGTCAGCAGCACCATTAGCACAGACTTTTTTGTGTAGAGTTCTCCAGTCCAGCAGAGAATGTTACTCAGTCAAACAGCACTTGTTTCATCAAGGGTTTCTTTTAAGTTTTATAGGAAAATATTTATTAAGATTTCATAGCACCTTTTTCAGAGAGGTGTAGCAATAAGGGTTGACCAGGGAAGCTAGTTTAGGCCAATAAATTAATGCTGATTGACATGAAACAAAAGTCTGGCTCTAAAATTGAAATTATGATCGTACTCCACTCTGAAATAGTAAAAGGACTTGATTGTAAAATTGGTTGTAAAGTAGCTAAATTCACACTCATTTCAGGTTCTCTTTTACATCATAAAATATACAGGGTGGCATTCCTATGAAGGTAGGGTAATGCACTTTGAGTACTCAAGCCTGCATTATGCTTCCTATATTTGTACTGGAGAGACAAACAAAACACACTCAAATTTTTATCAGACCTTATTTGTTTAAAATTAGGTTTATCACTGATTGAATAACGAGTGATCAAATTTCTGTGCGTTTCCCACAGTTTTCTGCCAATCTTCATGAAGCGTTGCAATTTCTTCATAGAGAATTATTGAATGACATATTATTTCACAGTATCTTTTTTGTATGCTCATGTGTAAGAGCTGTCTAAGCTAAATCTTAAAACTACTGTTACAGTAGAGACATTTTTCTGTATTAGGTAAAGTTAATAAGGAAGAAGGTAACATCTTCCTAGCTCCACATCTAAGTAAGCCAAACATGCACTTGGCAATTGCACATGTCCACCATTCTCTGAAATAAATTTGGGTCTGAGGAACTGAAAACAGTTTCTGATAGTTGTTTAATGAAGACAAGTCACATTTTTCATGAAAGTGGATTCAGTACAGCACAAAGATATTCAGTGTTTATCATATTTCTTGGCATGAGAAATTGATTATCTTAAAAAATGACAGCTTTGTAAACGTGTAGCTAGTTGTAATTAGAATAACACAGTCATCCATCTGCTGTGGAACCCCTCAGGATTTCAGTCTATTCTAAAATTGCAAATATGGAAAAATCAAATTAGTTTGGGTTGTTATCATTTTCAAGATGAGAGAAGGAAAAATCTGATAAACCACTATGCAGTTGCAATTTTTAATTATAAACCAACAAAAATCTTACATGAAGTTTACTTGCTGCTAGCAGCAATGACACTGCTGTGATGTGGATTGATGACTGAATCTGTGTGTTATATGTTAATGATCTCTGTCTGTTCCCTTTCCTAGAATTAATACTTTCTAGTTTGCTTTCATTTTTCGTTCTTCTTAATAAAACCCAAAATACTGAAAACTAAATCATTGATGCGTAGCTGTAATAGGCAAGAGAATGGCAAGAAACTGAAATTTGCTATAGTATAAAATACTGTGCATTATGCCTTAGGGATATGAAGTTCCTGAAACAGCCTCTTGCTCTTTCTGTTAGCAAATTCCAGTTCAATGCAGAAGAAATCTTTTGTGGAAATGTCTAAGTTTTCTCAAGGTTTCAACAAACCCATTTATCAGAGAAATTCCATGTACAGAGTCATTTAATATGCTGATGTCTGTGCTTTTTAATTGATCTCTACCATATGTTGCAGACTGCCCAAACTTGGGAATGCTGCAACCTTTTTTGATTGGCAGGTTTTTTTGGTAGCTCTGCTTTTGCAGATGCCCTTGCAGTTGAGTCTTCTTTTTCCCCTGGACTTTGTGAAGCAGCTCCTCCATGTACTGCCAAAGGGACAGAACCTCAGGGATTTCAGGCCTTGGCCATAACACCCAAATGTCACGGTGTGTTCCTTCTTCTAGATTAGGCTTAGTTCTCCAGCTGAACAAAATCTCATATGAATTTCCTACCATTTAATGAGTTCTTAATCTTTGAAGGGTCAGGTGGGTTGGGTAACGAACTAAGAAATTTTAAAAACACCAGTGGGAAGGTATCAGTATAGAGCTGTTCAGAAGGAGTAGCAAATGAGAAATACAGGTTTTCAACCCCAAATTGGTCTTAAAGGGAAGGAAAAGGAAGGGCATTCTTACATTCTTCCTGCGTCATTTGATTAATCCACTTTTTTAAAGACTGTTCTCCACTTTAAAGATGCTGTCAGCAGAAAGCATTTTTCCCACTACCAGTTTAGGTAATGGATTGAAAGTGTGGGTCATTCTTAATGAGGCTGTTGCCAAAAATAGCTTGAGTATTTGTTATGATCAATACATAAAGAAGCTCTAATATGAATATTTTGATTTTGTACTGTTATGACAAGCGTACTGATGACATAACATATACGTTCAATGCTCAGGGTGGAATAGCACATGAGATTACCTATCTCTGAGAAACCAACAACATTCTCCAACAAGTACTCTTGGATGTTGTTTATATTCTCCATTCACAGTTCAAATCCAACATAGTAATACTTTTCTTTGAAATAAGATTTTTTTATAGACAATTATATATTCTAACAAGGAATATGAGATTCAGACTGTCAGAAGTACTCTACATGAGTAGCCTGGTGGAGGAGGTGACACCATCAAAAAATTGTAGCAAATGACAGAGCAGAACATAGAGAAACTCATGACTTTTGCTGTGTCCCAAGTGCAAATAATGTTTTAAAATAGAAAACTTTCATAAGAACATCAGAGAGAGGATGGATACTGACAGAACATAAAGATTTATATTGACTGCTTGGGTACCTGTCCATGGGCAATGTTTAGGTACCTGTTGAAGAATAAGAAAAAACCTGCTCTTTTTTAACAAAAAAAAAAATTATGAGTTCCACAATTTCAGTTTATATGGACCAAGCCAAGGACTAGAGATCTGATAGCAAACGTACCTACTACATACCTGTAAGATTTTTGAAGCATCTGCAGGAATAATGCAGGTGACCCTGGTTATCATGGGATTTTCAGAATCCAGAATGCTTGCAGAATAGTTACTTGCATAGTTCCTTTGAATCAAAAGTCTTTTCCATCCATACAAAGAAAACTAATCTTTCTGAACATCACTGAAGTTAAAATTCAGCATGCATTAACATTTTCCAAAGATCATTTATGTAGACATAAACACATTTGGCCAGGGCATCAGGGAGTGAAAAAGCTAAATCAATAATGTGAGAGCTTTAATAATCTTCTTCACTTAACACAAAAGGAAGCCAGTGGTTTCTTTGGGGTAATAGCACTTTAAACAGGGAAATAAATTAAATATTATCTAAAGACTATACAAGTTCTCTGAAATATGCTGTAAGCTGTTTCAGCTTGGCATCCTGTCATTTCAGTATGAATGCAGTGTAGCCCGTTTTCTGATTTAAACACATAAAAGATTCATCATGGTAAGAGGGAAAATGAATAAGAAAGCAGTCTTCCATATAAGTTGTAAAGTTGATTGAAGTCTAGTCTGATAGAGAGAATACTCCAGGACTGTGCATACCAGTTAACTTACTCTGAAATGTTTATAGCTATACATCAAGTTCAATAATTATATGTAGTTGCCTTTGGAAATCATGCCTTATGGTGGTTTGGTTTTATGCTCCTGAATGCTACAAAACATTCTGAAAAGTACTGCCCATTGAGGTGCTTTCTATTATAACAATTTTTTAAAATTGTACATCAACTCCCAGAGAATTCTGGTATCCTTCAAGTCGCTCGTTTGGCTCAATTTCTAGTTTACAGTGGTTTACATTTTTAAAGAAAGAAGTGTAAGATATCTGTTCAACATAGATTTTTTTGTTTTATTAGATAAATAAAAAGGTAGCTGCTAAAGAATGTTTTTCATTCCATTTAATAATAGCCAGAGTGCTGTATCATGTTGTTATTAATTCACAGTTCAGAGAGGTGTTCTGGCCTTTGAGGGTAAATGGCATTCTTATTTAGAAAACTGATATGTCTATGCCTTTTGTTATGAAGCCTATTGTGTTTCAAGGCAGTTATATCTGGTGTATTAAAAAATATCCGTCAAATAAGTTTTGTAGAAAATTAACTGAGTGTATTGATTCAGAGGTATGGGCATCATTACAATAGTACAGTCACAACATATTCCTCCAAGCTTACTAATCAGCTTTTTAATCATAGATTGCAATATGCAGTATTTAAATATTCCACTTGTTTTTAATAACATTTTTCTAAGTTTAATGGGGAATTTAAGGTTTCTGGGTCCAGTTTTTAATCAGTGGGAAGTTGTCCTTTGTGTATTCTAAATGACTTTATAGTTTTCTAAAACCTAGTCTTCCCACTCTTTTAAGTGGTAAACAAAATGGAAAATAAAAACTTTTTACACAGGACAAAGAACCATAGTGTGCATGTTCCCATCGTGAGTTGTGGGTTAGCAGAGTACAGAGCTATGATTATGTCAAATACAGTGGTGTCTGAAAGCAAGAGTTTTTGCCTTGATAAGATACCGTGTGATAGAAAATTATTATTCAGTCCAAACTCTATGTTAATTTTATCTTCTTTCACGATACAGGGGAAAATATCAAAAGGAAAACTGATAGGGAGAAAACCCTTTTCAGCAACTAACAAATTATTACAACAGAGAAGAAAAGGCAATGAGAATCAGTGAAGTCAGTTGTGTTTTTTTAATGTTAATGGGAAATAAGCATTCAGTACTTGTAAACTGTTACAAAATGGAAAGTGGGCTCAGACTGTGCATTGAGCTATTCCTCACTACACCCTTGCTGGACTGGAATCCGAGCTCCTGCATTGCCACCTGCAAGAGGATCCATCTCAGAATGGAGGGAGAGCTGTATTGTGGCTTAGAGGTTGTTGTACCCTTTGCATCTGTCCTGCCATTAAATAAATGGTGGTGTTAGGACTGAATTAGCCATTAGCCATCACCAACTCATTCAAATTCCCCCTATTTTCCAAGATGTAAGTATGCCTCTTGCCTTCATGGTTGCACACAGGAACTTGAAAATGAATTGACTTAGTATGGTAATTGCAGACTGAGTAAACAGGTAACTTGGAACAGGAGCTGTAAAAAGTTAAGAACTGTTTCAGTTATCTGCGGGTTTTTAACTGAAAGGCCCTGTAATTTTATAAGTATTCTTCCAAATATTGCATTGCTGGTATGCTATACGAAAGGTATTGGAGCTTCTGTTCTTTGGGTAAAAAAACCCTCTCTGATGTGGGTTTATATTTCAATCCCATCAGATTATTGAATAAATTCATTTTACTAGAAGATCAGTTGATTTTTCTTATGCATAAATGTATTTGTCAAAAGTACAAGGTAATTTCTCATTACTCTTAACACTTCAAATTATTGTCCTCTGTGAAAGCTGTAAAACAGAGTGAGGTTTTTTTTCTTGCCGTACTTCCTCTGCTGAATTTTACTGCTTCATTGTTAAGTGTAATTTGTAATTTTGTTGTATTATTTTCTTCATAAAAATTTCGACTTACCTCAACTCGTTTGATCAGAGTGCCTTTTTTGGTGGGGGGTTGGTGGGGCTTTCCTTCCTGAACCTATTTCATTTTTAATCCCTTAGTCCCTGTTTGCTTACCAGGAACATAGAATGTTTACCTGAATGAGAAGCAAGGCAATCCTTCCATTTGATTTCTCTGTCTGTCTGAGGATATAGAAAAAATACATATTAAGTTACTCTGTGATCTGCTTAATCAGATTTTTACATTTATCATTTACAGGAATATATTTTAACTTCTGCTACCATATCTATTACATTTTTAACAAATGTTGTCAGTTATTAGGGTTTTTTATTTGTTTCATTTGTTGCTGTTTTTTAAGTAGCGCTTTCAAAGAATTATATTAAAGGTTTAAGCCCTCAGTTTTGTAACTTGTAATATTATTAGACTGTATTGTTTGTCTGAAGTATAGTTAGACAATACATGTTCATGATAGAAAAAATACCCATTTTTAATTGAATTTAGAATTTAAAATTTAAGAAAATACTTCAGCTGAGGTTTCTTTAATTTTTCTAACTTGGATTTTTAATTTAAACAAATACAGAAAATGGAGCATGTGTTACTGTGTGAAAAAAATGCATAGAGGTACAGGACTTTTAAAATCCATGAGTTATAAAGTTTTCTGTGATTCATATAAAAATAGAACATTCTTTAATAAAGTTGGAATTACAGCTAAGAGACTTTAAGGCCACTGGAATGGAAGAAAGTAGATCAGAATATGTTGCCTTGTCTGATTTCTAGGCAAAAAATGATAAAGTGCTACTAAGAAATGGGACTGAAAAAGGCGTTGCTCGCTTACATCATGCTGTTAAGCTAATGATAACCATACTAACTGTGAGGAATTTTTTATAAAGAAGGTGATTTTCATAAAAAACAATATATGAAGAATGCAGTTTCTTGATGCATCCTTTCCAAACTCTGCTAAACTAATTTCGAATAAGAAACAGTTCTGGAGAATTGGTATGCATACGTAAAAGAAGCTTTTCATTCGTATTCAGTTAAAATCCTATTTCCCGTAATACTTTATTTAATTTATTTCCTTTTGTTTTAGCCATGGAAATAGATGTGAAGAAAGAAAGCCTTTCATCTGTGCAGCAGCTCGGTGTTGAAATGACAGTCAGGTACGTGGTATTAAAATATTTCCTTAGAGTATTTCTAAATTTGTTTGATTTTCATGGAATGACTTTAATGATGCTTAATCCATCAACTCATTGCTTTATACTATCTAAATCCAAGATAAACTTCAAGAAAATGAATTCTAACTGTAAATTAAAAAAGGTATTAGCACATAATTAAATTATCTTTACAGATTATATATGTTATTATCCTGCATTTTTGTAAAGACTAATTGTAACTTGCTAGTAAGATTTACTATAAAATTGCATTATCCTGAATTAAGTGTCTTTTTTTCCCTTGCATTACTTCTCTAAATGGTTCTGTTTAGCTAAGCTTGGTTATATGCCATTTAAACATTTTATTTGGCTGGTAATTTTCAGAGCTGTGATGAAGAAAAAGCTAAGATGTCTGTACTTTCACAGGTTGCTATCTTTAGCATTAATATTTGAATTCTGATTATAATAATTACGTGTACAGTATAGTTATATCAAATTCTAAATATTGTATGTGAAGAAACTGAGTCCTATCTGAGTGTTTGCTCCTCCCCATGATAGTCTCCAAAACTGAACTAAAAGGAGTTTAGGTAAGGAACTGTAACACTGAGTAGGAGATGTCTGGTGTGTATCCTTCCTAGGTGGAGCATAATAGGTTTTCTTTAATCATTTATATGTACATATACAACACAGTAATTAACAATGCTATGACAGATTTACTGTTACAGGCTTATTAAATATGAGTTGTTGCTTTTAGGTATTAAAAAAAGTATTTAAACAGTTTTGGTTTTGAACTTTTTGTGCCAGATATGGAAAGTATTTAAACTTGCTAAAAGAAGATGCTGAAAATGGGCTGTGTTTCGTGTTAATGAATTGTGAGAAATTCCTGAAACAACAGCAAAGAACTGTGGTATCTTCGCTTTGTATCCTTTGTTGATGGTATAAATTATAATGCCTAAAAATGCCAATGGAATTTGAAGTCTTGCTTTGGGCTTTTGATAGTGGCATAGATGTGTAATATTTACAGAAAACAATTTTTAAAAAGCAGCACTTTTACTTTGAAAATCTGATAAGTTAAAATGCACACACAGTGCACCCAAGAAAATGTTCACCCTTTTGTTCCCATACTTTTTTAGAAGTGCGAGTCTCATTCATTTTTGTCATTAACTGTTTTGGAGTGGGATCACATCTTTGTATGTTATAAAGAGTGTGCAGCAATACAGCTTTGAACATTAATGAGTATTTTTGGTACTTCCACAATATCAGCACTGTTAATGGTTTTGCCTTCAGCAGGAATGTTTTGACTTCTGACTCTTTTAGATCTAATGTGGAACTTTTTTTTTTTTAACAAAACAGATACACCTTTCCAACAAGCTTTGCTCTATTCTTCATGTATTAGACTTGCGTATCACTGTTAAATACACTTAAGATATATTAGTCATAATATGCTTAATCTCGTTTTTAAAGCTTTTCTTTTACTTTCTTTTTTTTTTTCCTATAATTTTAACAACTCATGTTCTCCACTGTTCTCCTTTCTTGTACTCTATAAGCACACTTGTTTTGGTGCAGGGTTTTTTGTATTTGCTTGGGTTTTGTTTACTTTTGTTGGTTTAGCTTGACTACTTATGGACTGAAAGAAAATTAGTGTATGGGGAAAACAAATTATTTCTCTTAATTCAGTTTGAGAGACAATTGTGTCTCAAGATGCTGCCTTCTGTGCAGCTATATTCCCCTTGGCCCATCTCTAAAAAACCTCTGTGAGCACAGCCTGGGGAGGAGAAGGGCTGTAGTTCCTGGAGGGCAGTGAGGAGGAGATCTCTGCCTGAGTTCCTTAACCTTCTCATTCAGGCTGCTTGCAGGAGCGCTATGCTGGCTATGACTGGTTTGCATCTTCCATCTTCCTCATAATGTCAGGGGACAGGGAGAGGACGCTGACGTTTCTTCAGCAGTTTTCATGTCTTCTTGTTTCAGCATTTCTCTGGCTACCAAGACTGCATTTATCTGTAAGAATTTAAAATCTGTATCTTTCTGAAAGGCAGCTTTGAAAGTTTATAAAGGAGACTTGATTAATTTCCTTACTTTTGGTGTGGGTTTTTTTGGGTTTTTTTAATGCATTAGGTTTACATTAAAGCCCCCTAACTAAATATGTAACCCTGGAAAATTATCTCAGAAAAATATAATTTTGACAGTTGCTCAAATTGTTGTTTAAAAGGAGTGAAAGAGCAAGTGGACTGATAGTAAAGACAATGTTATTGAATCTTTAAGCTGGCAGTAAAGCAGTTAGTGCCATTAAATTCTGTGCGAAGGCTGCAGTACGGTTGAATGACCTTTTTTTAATTATTATAGTGTGCAGGTCCATCCATCTGATTTTTTTTTAGTAAAAGTGTCAGTTTTGAAATTTACTTAATGCATTAGAATATATTTAGTAAATTTTAAACATTCTTACTGCAAAAATACTATGTGATTGACAATTTTCAATTATCAGTGTTTTGGATCGAGTTTGTAGTATAGAAAATGTCATTTCTATCTTTCATTAGGCTGTTTCCATCTATTTAAAATAAAACCCTTTGTACACTGTCAAGTTGCCTTGAATGTCTTGAACATAAACTCTAAACCAACTGTAGTCTCTCCTAGAGAACTCTGGGGTATAAGATGCATGGAGTAGATTCCACACCTCTTGTGCATGTGGAATAATGTATGCATTAATATCAGTAGATCTGTCTTGTCACTAGAACGGATGACCGTATTGGTCCATGCACAGCACTGAGTTTGGCCCTGAGGTTGTTCCAGCCTAATGAAATTCATGCTGAAATTTGCTCCATTGTGTGAATATAATTGTGCTGAAAACCATTGGTGCCAAGGACTCATTACCTAGAAGCCGGGCATTAATATCCAGAGCCTTCCATAGGGATAAAACCTCTGCTGCTTTTGCTGCACAAAATAGAATTTCACTCATACACTTCACACGTCCTACAAAGAAATGTGCTTACAGAAAAAAACTTCAAATACCATAGAAGTTCCATTCCACCAGTAAATGGGGAAAAAAAATCCAACAGAAATTGGTCTTTTTTTTCTTTCTGTTCCTTTGTTTAAAATATAGCAGTGGTTTCTCCAACCCTTCGACAGTTAAAGCCTATATACAATAAAGAACTAGACTCTAATTAAAAGGAATAATCAGAATATGTTATCAACACTTTTATTTAGTTTTACTACAAGTTTTTATTGATGGTAGTATGACCTTTTTTGTTTATTCTGTTTCCTGTCTCTAAAATAATCGGAATGATTAATCTTACATGTAAAAGTGTATATTTTTATATATTGTTCTCAGCAAAGTATTATAAAAAACAAATTTTTGTAGTCTGTGATCCTATTCCTCAATTTTTTTGTTGATGATTATGTTGTTAACCAGATTCACCTGCCTATTACAACAGTGGAATATGGCATCCATCCAGTCTATTTTTGCAG
Source organism: Manacus vitellinus (assembly GCF_001715985.3). Lineage (NCBI taxonomy): Eukaryota > Metazoa > Chordata > Aves > Passeriformes > Pipridae > Manacus > Manacus vitellinus. Next base: position 17,177,167 of record NW_021940604.1, read on the forward strand.
TGCTCACCACATTGAAATGTTGCTGAAAGCTGAGTTGCCACTTGTCTGTTCAGCCTTCCACATGTCTGGCTTCACTCCATCCCAGGTAACTGATCAAAGTGTATTGAAGTGTCATCAACCTTTTGACTTAAATGCACAAAATCAAGAATGCTGAGGAACTGCTGTGGTTTCTTTTTTGTGCAGCACTTGTATAGTGTTATGTATAGTGTTATAGTTTCATATAGGGTTATGAAACTGGGGGTAGGAGATGGTATTGACCACATAATGACTTAGAGCATCTGAAAATAGAAAGCACCTGACTGGTAGAATAATGACAGTGTACTGAAGCTGATGACCTTCTATTACATATTCATGCGGAAAACTTGATAAAAATAATATATACTAAATGCTCAGATTTAGCATTAAAACTAAACTAAGTATCTGGAATAATTCTCTAAATTTTCTATAGGTGGGAAATGAGTAATTTGGAATAGTTATATAATAGGAAGCGGTTCCGGTGATATTAGAGCAAAATTCATTTTATATGAGCTACCATATCTGTTACATTCAGGTAACACAATATTCTTTTATAGTAAAGAGATGTTACTAAAGAAGAATAGTTATCTATAATGATAGCTTTCATTTTGTGTACTTGCAACAGTTCTTTGGTATGAAACATTACTTATAAAGACTGCAATCATGATGAGGTATAAAGAGCTTCATGCAGTAATGAGTTAGAAGGCCAGTGCAGAAGACATCACACCACAGAAAGAAAGCTTATTGCTGTGCCGAGGCAAGGAAAATGTTGTTCATCTTATGCCTTCAAAATTCCTTTTTGCTGCAAGATTTGCAGCTGAAGAGACTTCTTAATGGGGGCAGATGCCAGTGTGGTTCAGACATTGCTTAAAATAGCTTGGGGTTGGTCTTTGAGAAGATTGGCAGATGAGGAAATTTATCTCAGCATAGGAATGAGGGGCTTATTATAAGGTTCCTTCTTTTGGGGTGTGAAAACACATGGGGAGAGTCACTTCTTCTTCACCTACTCTTGTGCAAATTACACTTTTTTTAATTGTGTGCACTCAGTAATAGACTAGTTACTGTTCTAAACTGCTGGCAAGGATTTTTTCATTTATTTATCGCTCTACTGAAATGCCGCTGGTGGGTGCCACTGTATCTTTTGTGTGATTTTGCAGTTCTACTGCAGCATTAAAAAGAAACAAACTCTGAACTGTGGAAACAGTTCTGATGTATTTAAGTGATTGTGTGCACCAATAAATACCTCAAAACAGATTTACTGCCAGAGTACGGCTGTTGTCATCTAATTAGAATCCTGGTATCTCTCCTGCTGCATATTTTTAAACACTTTAAGGACTGATTAGCAGAAGATTTGTGGTCTAGAACTAAATGAAGTGTCCAGTATACATCTTAATACATTGTAATTTAGAACAGGAAAAAGGAGTCACTAACTGTGTTCCATACCCACTTCATTAAATGAAAATGTGTCTTAAGGAAGGGCCTAATATTCATTTATAAGGCAAAGAACTAATGTAAAGGAAAAACCACATTGAACACACCTTCATCACTGTCATTGCCCTTTAGGCCACATTTAAAACAAAGTCTTGAAAAAAATGACTTTTGTTTTCCTTGGACTTTGATTTTTATGTCTCAACCACTGGAGTTGCTGGAATATACTCAAATAAGTGAGATGCATGGATACAGGGTGGTAAGTTTAGCTGAACTCACTAGAAGCCTGTTCAGAGGCTGTGCTTTACAAATGGTGATTCTTGGCTTCTTTTGTACATCATCCCTTTAATTGCTATAGGAAAAGGGTTTTGTCTTATAGAAAAGAGATAAAGCTGATCAGTTATGACTGAATGTCTACAATGATTTAATTATATATAATTTCATTCTCATCTAGATTTGTCTGCAGTGGATAACTCAGTGTTTCTGGAATTACATGGACTGGAGTGAGATCTGTCACTACATTGCTATCTGTATTTTACTTGGTCCTGATTATCAAATATATATGTGTATTTCTGTGTTCAGACACCTACAGCAAGACATTCTGAAGCACACTGAAGCCCAAGATCTTCAGGTTTTTCTTAAAGTAATGGGTTTTTTTTAAATTTTTCAGTTGCTGAGGAGAAGCAAGGCTCTCAATACTGAAAACATACTTAATCTGGAACTCTTACTGAGTTTCACTTAGTTATTTTAAGTGAGTGGGATAATACTTCAATTTGATTCATTCCCTGGCAGGAAACTGTGGCATAGTATTTTCTAGAGAATAGCTTTCTTGTGGTTTGTCCTAATCACTTCCCTTCATAAGCAAAGTAAATAGCCACATTAAGTCATGTATGTGGACCCAATCTCATTAAAATAGATGCTTTCCAGAAAAGGTGAGTTTACACAGTGGTCTCTTACTGAAGCTTGAAGAGATGTGCCAACAAGCTCAGCGAGCTTTCATATTGATGAGATGGCAATTACTGTACAACCAGCCACACAATTTCGTATTCTTTCGATATTATAAATTATGTTTGGGTTTTTTTGATTTTTTGCAGGGTACTGCTTAGCTGTAGCTGCAGTCACAAATGGATACAATATTTTACTCTTCTTCACAGAGACATTTTTGCCATTTTCTCTGGTCTTTTTTCTCCTGTCAAAATTCTTCCGAGAACTTCATCTTAGTCTGTCCTAAGAATAGTAGTTTTCTGACTAGTTTGCATCCAACTTAGATATTCTTAAATGTGAATAATATGTCAGTTCAGTCAGTTTCCTTGAAAATGTTTGGTACACAGTCTATTGAATGTATTGTTTAGTTTTCCCTGGTTTTGGATGATGTGGCTTAAAAGCTACGTCTTTATGGCATTACTGGATAGTATATGTAAATTATAGAAGAGAGAATTTGTATGTTGCCACTTACAGTATAAACAGGCCAAAGATTTGACATGGTACTGTTAAATTAATGAGAAAAAATGTATATTAATGCAGTAGTGGAATATCTACAATTAATTGAGTGACCATTGCTGTAAAAAAGTTTATAGCATAGTCTTGCTTCTGATAGCTCTTAATTAATAGAAATTTTAAAAAAAGGAAAAATATAACCATAGAATGGTTTGGGTTGGAAGGGACCCTAAAGACCATCCAGTTTCAACCTCCTGCCGTAGGCAGGGATACCTTCAGCTAGCCCAAGTTGCTGAAAGCCCCGTCCAGTCTGGCCTTCAGCACTTCCAGGGGGAGCATGCTCAGGCTCTGCTCTGAGCAACCTGTGCCAGTGCTTCACCATCCTCACAGTCAGGTTCTTCCTAATATCTAATCTTAACCTACTCTGAGTTTGAAGCCATTCCCCCAGCCTGTCACTACATGCCATTCAATTTCAGCTATATATATGATATATATATTTTATATTCCACTGTAGTCAGCCTTCTCACAGTGCATGAAGAACAACTTGAAAGTTAAAATTGCCTGTGTGTAGGGGAGGAGAAACACAAAGACCATTTTGAATTCCTGTTCAGATGCCAAAGTGCAGCCTTCCAAGCCTGAATATATGTTCTCAGGAGAATTCCACTTAGGAGAGATGCACAGTCAATACACCAGAGGTACAACATGTGTCCACAGGGACTGTCTGGCTGCAGAGAATTTTTTACAGCACATGGTGCCAGCAGTGGTAATACTGATTAGCAGATGAGGGGTACACGACAGCAACGAATTCACCCATTTCACGTAACTGTTCTTCAGGATCCCGCTTTCCATGGTGCATCCATCTTCTCCATCTAATATAGTAGCCATTACAAGGAACATGGTCTGTTTGGTTTTTTTTTTCCTCAGGGCAACTTCTTTTACTCTGTGTTTTGGAATTGCTAAGAATTACTCACTTGTGGTGATGCAGAAATACTTTGTCTGGATAAAGGTCTTCCTTTATCACTGATTCTTAAAATATGCATCTACTATTAATCTCTTGAGATTGGTTTTCTTGAGAATCTAGCTGGATATAAAAGCCACACTTATCATGCCCTGTGTTGGTGTAGAAATCTTTTTTTCAAAAGAATATTTTAGTACCTGGCTTTCCCTTCTTAAAGCTTACTTTGTTTTTCTTAAAAATCTTCAATGTTATGTTCTCCAAAAATGAGATAAACAATGTCCACATGAAATAAAACTATCTGATACCAAGTCTGCGATTAGAAATAACTGTCTGGAAGCAGATATTACCAAGTATGTATTTCTAAATAAAATGTAATAAAATCTATTTTACACATCCAGTCTATGACAAGTAGAACAAAATAGGCTATCTTTAGAAGCTTAGAATTCATTAAATTTGAGTTGTGCATCTTTTTTTCCTAGCTAATAAATGTTTTTTGTGTGTATTTGTTCAGGAAGAAGCACTCCATGGATTTCGAGTGAGTGATTATTTAGACTACATGGAAAAGTTGGAGGCAATCTACAGACCTATGCTGCTGAAAGACATGAGGACCATAAGAGTGCAGAATACATAGATGAAGCAAACAAGCACTTTATTTTCCAGTTTTGGTTACATCCTTTAGAAGGATGCTGATTGATTGATTGATTGATTGATTGATACATCAGTCTCACCTAAAATCAGCCAGGCTGTTTAAATGTACGTACTGTAAAAAAAATAGCAAGGGTTTTCAGAATATAGTTTTTCAAAATGAAGTACCTTAAGTTTGATGACCAAATTTTCCCAATACAGGCTATGTGCACAGTCTCATTTTCAGTTAGCAGAAGGCAGCTTCAGAACCCACGTGTAGGATGCTCGATCTTATAAAGCCTTGAACCTCTTCCCAAGTCATTGTATCATTGTCATCTCCTTGTAGCACAGTCCTGAAACCTTCATGTTTTGTTAGGGTCTGACAAAGGGAAATTTTTTTCTATTTAGGAACAACTGTGTGTTCATGTACATGAGAAGTCAACAAATGAAAAACAAATTCTCTGTTCTGACTTTGTGGATAATGTTGAGAAAATGGGATGTTCAAATATATGCAATGAAAAAAACACTTTATATTCCTGTCTTTTTAAAAATAAAATAAATAATTTTATGTTATAAAACATAATTAGTTTTCCTGTCTTAATGAAATTATAATCTTTAAAAATTATTGTTGTTTTTCAGAGATATGAATAGCAGGTCACTCAAGGGTTTCTCGTTCACTTATGCGGAGAGCATATGTCACATGGAAAAAAAATCTCAAATTAGAACAGTTATTAAAATTTATTCTTAAATTTCATTTATTAATGTATTTATATGGAAAAATGGAGAAAAACTGTGATCTGTTTTGCTTCATCCTTACCATCACTAGACATGTCTTCTCTCTCCCTCATACCCACTCTATATTATTTTTAGATTGTTTGTTCTTTTAATTTTGCAAGATTTTTTTTCTCTCCTCATTTTTGTATTTTGTTGACTTCTTCTGTTCAGGGCTTTTCAACTGTACTTAAAGGTATTCTCTCAGTAGATGCAATAATTCCCATTTCTCTCTACCCTGTATTTTTCATTCTCTGCTACAAGAGGCATTATGGTGAAGTGGACTTTGGTCTGTTTCTCATATACCGCCTCACCTGTAGAACTTTCTGTTTCAAAGCTGTCTCATGAGTTACTCGCAAGTTCACTGCCTGAGTATTGGGAAGGTTGAAGGAATTCAGACAGTGGGATTAGCTTGGTTTACAAGGCCAACAGGTTAGGTGTCAGGAAAAGGTTTTTCACCCAGAGCGTGGTTGAGCACTAGAACATGCTTCCCGGGGAAGTGATCACAGCACTAAGCCTGTCTGAGTTAAGAAGCATTTGGACAACACTCTCAGGCACATGGAGTGATTCTTGGGGTGTCCCGTGCAGGGCCAGGAGTTGGACTTGATGATCCCCGTGGGTTCCTCCCAGTTTAGCATATTCTGTAAGGTTCAAAAACTCTCTTGGAGCAAAACTTTTAGGAAAATTTCAGAACAGAGGCATCCACGCATGAAGTGAGACACGCTTGTCTGCTTTTTTCTCCTGTAATACACTACATACAGAACAGGCATTTGTTGTGTTCTGACCCACAGCCTTCCCCTCAGAGTAACTGTACTGATCTTTTGTAATACTCATTCATTCATACAGATAGTTTTGACTGATGATCTCTGACTTCAGTGTGAGGGTTGAGCTTGTGTTTTTGCTTGCCTATCCTCAATCAAAACTTACAAGCTCCTGGATTTACAAAGTCTTTCCATAAAACTGCCTAGTGATTCTTTAGCGACATCAATATCAAGTTCTTAAACAGTTTTTTGTAAACAGGATTATTTTTGGGTTGGTCTTGAACATTATACCTGTTCTTATCACAAGATACTCATTTTCCCTGAGTAAATTTACAACAATTATTCTGAAGTTTCTTGACATTTGTGCTTCCTCCTTCAACTACCCAGAGTTTCTAAAAAACAAATACTGAATATATATTTTTATTATTAGATCTATGCATTCTTAGGATTTCAGTTTCATTTCAGCCCAAGTAATAGTTGCACCACTTTAAATTGAAGTGAAAGGCCCTGTTTCTGCAGTTACCTTTAAAGAGATTTTTGGTCTTGGTAATTATTTAGCATAAAAAGTTGGTAAATTGACCCATACCTTGTAATATCAGACCTCCTTAGTACCTTGATGCTTCCAATTGTTTCTTTATCAAAGAAACAAGATTTAGCTTCTCTAGCAAAAAGTTACTTACTAGCTGTATTTTTAGATGAAGTCAGCTTTATACTGTGAAGCATAAGTAATCAGCATAATTGATCATGTGTCTGCTGTAGCTTGTTTAGTAAGTAAGCAGTATAAATTCTTCAAATGCATCCTAGTTATGTAGGTAACATTTCCAGATGGTGTTACATAGTGCAAGTTAGGCATTAAGTAATTCTTTATTTGATTAGAAAAGTAGGGAAAATGCTATGTTTTGTCAACACCTGCAATACTATTTTCTTTACAGAATGTCTGGAATCCCAAAATATTTTTATTAGAATGCATGATAGAATAAATATTTCCAAAGTCTAACAGAAGCCACAAATGTTGAATTTAGACTTATTCAATATTGTTACCACATTCCTGTGAGATAAACTAAACATTACTGTAGAATTCTTGAAAAACAACTTTGTTAGATAAAAAGAATATCCATACAGAAATTGAGCAGATATACGAATTCAGATTATAAAACACATTAGAACACGCGGAAACATTTTGGAAATTATATGCGACCTAAGAGTGAACACTGACTAAGGTTTTGCCACTAATATCTATTTTACTGACTGTGCATTTCATAAGTTCAGGAGTTTAGCTTTTTTCGCTGTCTAGCAAAAATATGTTTTAAGTATTTTTGGACTTTTGTGAACTCTGTTATCTCACCTACATTAATAAAAGAAGCTGGCAAGGATGAGGAAAGAATTATGACAAGAACTGATGGAACCAAGTATTTACCTGACACAGAGGCCAAAGAATGTTATGACTTCCATAATATCTGTTCTTTTAACCTTAATAGCAGTCTCTCTTTTTTCAAGGTAACATTTTTTGGAATATATCTCAAAACAGCCAAATAACAAATATCTGGATGGTGACTAACACTAGAACACTAATATATATCTGTTTCTAGAAATGCCATGCACTTTTCTAAAGAGACCATGGTTGATTACCAATTACGAAGTCATCAGTTCCTTTAGCAGCAGCAGAAGTTTGTCAAGAAAATTGGCTCTTGTGCTTATGAGTAACCCAGGGACTCCTGCCACCCAAATAGCTACCATTTTGTATTCCTTGTCCTCCAGCAAAGAAGAGAGAGGCGCTGCAGAGCTGACCCTTCATATTAACAACTTTCATCAATATTGCATCAAATTAATCCAAAGAGGTACAGTACACAATAACAGGGAAGAGGAGTCAAATACAAATAAATCGAAAGCAAACAGCCTGACTACCAAGTGCTGGCATTGATAAAAGCACTTTTTGAATTGCCTCCAGCAATTCAATCAGCTGCAGTTTCCCCATCTGCAAAATAGCTGCATTTTCATACAGTTTATGTAGGTGCTGAGATGATTAATTAGAGAACATCGTAAAACATTTAGTGCATAAAAATTCTATGCAAATGCTAAATCTTAATACCTGCTAATAATATAAAGTCCCATTGTGCCCCATGACAGAAACAGGACACTGACACATGTTACAAGTAGACTGAAATAGAGCTTGAAGTGATAGTAGTCAGGGAAACCAATCTCATCTTCTTTGGATCAATGACAGCCTAAAAACAAATGACCATTTTAACAACAGATACCTGAAGACATGTTCATTATGTTGTATTACCCCCAGTTTGAGGACTCCCTCATCCTGCTTTGTGCATTTATATATAAATTTCTCCATTCATCTCCCTATTTTCTTTCAGGGAACTATTTAACTGACATGTAGACAGTTTCTATCTCTAAATCTATTTTTATTTTCCTGGTTACCTCTTCCAGTTTCTTTTCCCCTGCTTTCCATCTTGATTGTATCTGTCTCAGACTTTTTCTCTCTCTTATTTTTAGCTGTCTCATTGTTCCCAATCCCCAGTGAGAGTCCAAGCACTAAAGGATAAGAAGTGTTTCCTTGCTTGTCCCTAAAATGTGTAATTAAACATGAGGTAAAATAAACATAATCATACAACCCCCCCAGACACTAAATATGTCCCCAGCTTGGAAAAACTGAGAAGCCAGTTATAGGAAGATGACACTTCCAAATAAGCTGTCAGCAGTCCTGACCCAGGCTCCTACTGGAGGCAGCTAAGCACTGCTGCCTCTGCCTGTCTGTCATATCGCCCTGACCATAAGATGGGATGCCATACTGGATAGAAACACCTGTGTTATTTCCAAAAGATGTGCATTTTCCAGACTACTTCCTTCAGCTAGCCTCTGCAGCATGACTCAGCCTTTTCGGATAAACAGCAGGAATATAGAAAAATATTTTTCACCTGATGATGTCTGCCCTGTTGTCTTTTGACAAGTTATTTTACTTCTGGAAACTTTGAGCACCTGTCTAAAAAAAAAGCCAAAAACAATAATTCTTACTTGTTTTTGTAAAAATGACTTCTGCAGATGTAAATGATTTCCCCATTACTATATATAGTGTTCATGCAACAAGAGAAATACTGGTAGTGGAAGCAACTAAAGCAACTAAGCTCTAAAACAAAATATTATAGGTGTGTTAAGAAAAAGAATAGATCAGTGGTAAATATTTATACTCTAAACTCTGGGTTTAGCTGGTTGAAGATGTCCAACTCAATCATTAGGTCAATAGATAAACAGTCTCAGCTTCTCTAATCCATTTTGTGTTGTCTTAAAGTACTTTCTAGATAATCCATAGCAATAGTCCATAGATTTCTAGAGTAGCTATGTTTGAATAACATTAAAAGATCCCAGTAAATAGGCTGAATTTCAGTATAGCATGCTATCATTAATGACAAGAGATCACAATACAGAATAAAAGCAGAATGGCTGAGTTGACATTCAGAAAGAAGTTGGGAAATGCCAGACTATAACAAAGCTATGGTGTCATATAATGCACAGTACTGACACTGCTTTATGGCCAATCTGCATTTCATCACCTCCACCGTGAGAATCATCCTTTATTGCTTGTCTGGATAAGTAGTGGTGAACATGTACTCCTTTCAATTATTTACATTTTTGTTACAGGGATGAGGCTTCAAGGATGGCAAGAAATTTGGCAAGCAGAATGGAGTTAGCATCATACAGTTTCAGGATACATGTTCTCTCTGTCCCTACTAAGAGCAATGCTCAGATTACTGCAGGTCCCTCACTCACTAGTGAGTTACAGCAGCAGCTTCCCAGGGAAGGAAATTATGAGCCTGTAAACATTTGAGAAAAAAGGTACATTATTAGCCGTTGTTACTGAAAACCAACAACTGCAAGCAATTCCTTTCTTGAGAAAAGAGAGCTGGTTCATCAGGCTTTTCCACACCAGTGCAAGAACATATAACAGGAGTTGCAGTGCAAAAGGATCAGAAACTGCAACAAATCCAGTGAAGCGGGTGAAATTATAACACTCTCAGAACATTTCCAGATGACTGCAAAACTGATGGATACTAGGAAACTGTTATACAGTTCAGGTCCTATGAGATACATTGTAATTAAGTCCATTGGAGAGAGGATTGCTAGGTTAGACTATTAGAAGGGGATTTAGTGACTGTCTGATGTGGAGATTTCTGACAACATCTTTTTAATCTAGCCTGACATTTTCCCCCTCACCCCACCGACCAAACAAGAAAATCATATCACCAATAAGAATGTGGGAGATTCGGAATGAGGAGCTACAGTAACAAACTGGAAGAGGTTGTTGTTTTACAGTGAAGATAACTAACCAGTAGAACACAGTTTCTTTTTAAATAATAAATCAGCAGATCAATGTATTCAGTCATGATCTGATTTTATGAGGTAACAGGCAATTCTAGAAGATGTCATTCTAAAATATGTAGTCTGTTCCAAGTTTCACAGCCCAAGTTATACAGTGAGTTTACTCTGCTATCTTATCTTTCGGTCCCTAAAATATATTTTAAAAAAATAATAATTCAGTTAGTATCAATGGGATATGATCTCTTGCAGTTCTCTTTGATATATTTTAGGCAAATCATAAAAAATAATTCCCCCCAAAACCAACACCAGGAAGTAGAAATGGAGCAATCTCATGAAGAACAGCGAAAAAAAGGTATTTGAAGAATTTAAGAATGGTAATGACAGCACACATTTTCCCATTTAAAGTACAGTATATACCTATATACCATACTGGACTAGCTATCTTGCACTGGCCTCTGTAGCCACCAGCGCGCTTGTAGCAAATGTGGGTAGAGTCCTTCCCAAATCTTCGTTCGCGAAGCCCAGCCATGACGTTGGACTAGAACCGAAGATACAATTTTGACTATTTTAAGCAGATAAAAATTCAAAATTTGTTTGAAATGTAACATTGTGCCTATGCCAGAAGAAGTGACTGGTATTTATTTCCTGCAAAGAAATTGTTTGGAGAGCTGCAGTGTTTGCACTGTTTCTGCAAATCAGTGGACTATATTCATGACACCTCTTCTGGCAGTTTGCATATTAACTAATCACACATAAGTAGACAGAGGTACAGGTCTTCAAAACTAAATTACTCAGTGTAGTTTCCAATAATTTAAAATGCCATTTTTGTATACACAGATCATGTCCTTTCGGATTTCACTTTTGTTCAAAATCTGACCTAAAGGAGAACAATATTTTAAAGTTCAGATCATGAATGAGGTACCAGTTTTATTACTTCATCTAACAGATTCAGAAAGTTTTGTATACTCAGCAAAGTATCAGGGAAAAAACATCTTCCCTGTGCCTCCAATACCAAACCACCACTAAATTAAAAAACCCCACAGCTCCAGAGCATAATGCTGTTTGATTTTGTTTCACCACAAAAAACCAAAAGACCTTAAAGCATAATATACAGTGCAGTGGTGCATAGGGAGGTATCAATATGGTTTGAAAAATTAGTTTAGATGGGGTTAAATTGGGAACTGACACTTGACTAATATTTCATCAAGTCAGTTTCCTGCTCAACAACAGGAGGAAAGAAGAATACATGAAATTCGCTTGGAATGATGAATGGGGAAAGCAGGCTTTTTTGGAGTAGGTTTTTAAGGAAACAAACACCACAGAAATAAAACCTCCAGGGGAAATTAACAATTTCAAAGAAATTGGTGTTTCTCTCTCAAAAGATTTCATCTGCTCTTGGTATGTCCTGTGCTCTAACTCAAAGCCTATCCTGGTATCAGATTCATCCATGTTGTGGGAATTAGTTTAAAATGGACTCAGCCTTTAAAATGCTGCTTGAGTTTAATACAGACATTCATAAGCCAACACAACACTCCATTTGAACCTCCCTCTCCTCAAAATTCTTGATGATAAGGTAAATTTTCTGGAGTTATCAAGGCTACCTCCTTCAGCACAGTTTTCACTTAGAAGGCAAATTACAAGTATTTTTTTTTCTTGATTTGTAAAATCCACTGTTGTGAACAATGCCATAATGTGTATACTATCACAATTTCTGTCATGGACTTTCTAGGCAAAGATTTCCGGTCCAAAAGAACTTATTCCCCATGTTGATTCAGGATGGTGTTTAGTTATAATGTTATTTTTCCTCTAGCTCTAAATCAACAGAGAAAAGCCTCCTGCTAGAAAATAGAAACCCAAAGTTTGGAACAAATACAATTTTGGCAAGGAATTCCTTATGAGGGAAATTATAGATCCATGAAGCCAGTTAGACCATCTGTCTAAATCACTTTGGAGTCATTCAGATATTTGTAGGAAATTAATTTTGTACAGAACCTGGAAGTGAGGGGAAACCATGGTCTCTAGATACACCAACCCTTTCAGACTCCTGTGAAAATTAATGAATTTTCAGCAAATCACTTGGAGTCTTGCAGCTTTTTCCTTTAGAGAAACTAATTTTATATCCTGAGTAATTACCTTCACCATCAACATGCAGTAGATTTGAAGCTTCCAAAGCATCCAGAACTGTGGCAGTGGGAGAAACTCAGTGTAGTGTTTAACAACATTGTTCTGTTTTTATGCTGCAACACTGCTGCAGCCTACCACTTGGCTGTTCTTAGTGTCAGTTGTTCTTCTTCTGTCAGCATAGAGTTTCAAACAGCTATTAACCTCGTGCAATACTAACACACTATGCAAAGGAAAGCAATAAGATCTTCCACCCTGAAGTTGCTAGCTCTTTCTCTGTTTGAATAATAATGAGACTGTTTTCCTCAATAAAATTTTGACAACAAATTTCATCAAGCGTTTTCCAAAAGTACAATGATTCTTTTCAGAGTAGCAAACCCTTTTAAATGTCTCCCATAAAAATTGTCCCCCTCTCTATCAGCACTGCCCCCCAAAACAACAAGGAATTATTTAAAATATACTCACTGCAGAAAGGCGTAATAAGGACTCCAAGGACATGCTTTTATGTATAGCTAAAACAACTTAACAAGCTGCTATCTTCTATAATCCCTGCCCCTATGTTAAATACTCCCATTGCTTGCACCACTTTGATTCTTACCAGATCCTTCCACTACCTGGTTTATATCATTAAAGCAGTAGAGAGACATCATTTTATTTTGTGGAGGTTGTTTTCTAGATGCTCAGGTGGGGAGTGAGAGCCCCATCAAGGTTGCAAGGTGAACCTGTAACATGAGTAAAAGTGTACACATGGAAAAATCACTCCTCCACTTGTGTTACGAGCAGTTAAACTGTCATTTGTTACAGTAGAGAAGATGAAACTGTCAAAACCCCAATGTAAGAATAGTTTATTTTCCCCCCACATGAACGTATCCCACTATAAATTTCAGCTACTGAAGAAGTTTGAAAGATTTAAAGAAATACATTAACATTCTTTATGGTATAGCGTGGTCTGGGTTGTAAGCAGACAGTCTGACTTGACTTTAAAGGTAAATGTCAGAACTGGTCTTCCAACTATCTACCAGTTGCCAGTGTCTATCTCTAAGGTTCTCATATACTCATATCACTTACATCTTTTTAAAAAAACCCTCAGAATTACACAATTACTGCAACAGTATAAGATTACAAATTTATTTTAAAGGGTTTGTTATCTTCAAGTAGAAGGATGCACTCAAACCAGTAACTTTAAAGGGGTACTTGAACCACTACTTGCAAATTCCAGGTTGAAGACGATACAGTCATTAGAGCACTTCCATTTTCTAAGAACGTGTTTGGAGCTTGCATTTTCTCAGTGAGATTGGAAATGGCCTCCTGACACTAGGCATAGGCTCCTTGCACAATGCTTTTCTCAGCCTGCTACTGTTTAGAAGTTGTCACAGCTCCTAATAGAAATCTGTCTGAAAGCTTGTCCCAAACAGAATACTCTAAATATAATGTCTGAGTGTTACTTAAAAGTATGAACAGTGTAGAAAACACATATATGTCTCCAAAGGTCTTTTGTCTGCAGAGTTGTGCTTAGTTCCTTACTTCACATCCCTGCTCATGGGCAATGGCATGCAAATCACAAGTTCTCCATGCTGCAGATCCACAACTGTACAACATGGAGAAGAATGTTTGTCCCCCTCCACCTTAGCTCCTGCAAGATCTGCAGGAAAGAGCCTTCTCCTTAGTATTTGTCCTAGCAGTTTCTATTGCAATTTCAAGACATGGGATAGAATGTATGAAGAATCCCTTGAAATACAGTAGTGGTCTCATAGTTTGTGTTTATGAAAAAGTCAGCCACAAAAAGAATGTGCTGCTCACAAAGACCAAGAGACCGAGCTGCACTTTCCGCTCCTCCATATGGTAAAGGTCAGTGCTGACATATTTTTGTTTTATTCAATCCAAATGATAATTTCACTAAGATTAGATTAAGCTATTTGAAAATTCAACCTCAAAAGTTTCATCTATAAATAGAGAAAACCATGCTAAGACTTGATAAGTCTTTTCTACATAAAGGTACATTGAGGAATTTAGGCTAGATGTGATGGTTAAGTTATTATGTAACTTTAGAGTTATTTAATCTGGTTGAAGAAATTAAAGCTTTGGGTGTTCTGCTTGCAAAGAAAATTTTAGCATTATAAGCTCAGTGAACAGCAAGGCAAGGCACTTAATTTAAACTATAGCTTGGAAAAGTACATATTTTTGTCTGTTGGCCTCAAATTATCATTTTATTAAGATAAATCATTATTGTTAACAAAAAACAGGTTTGGTTTGTTGAGGTTTTTTTAGAAATATTTTGCTTTTATTAATTCCAGAGCAACTGACCTAATAAGTTCCCAATTTTTCTTCTGATAAACTTTCTAATTGGCTGTCAATATGGAGAATGAGAGCTCATAATATTCATTACAACTTTTAGCAAACATACTTTGATAATTTGTGGGGTGACCAGTTTGATAGATTGCAATTATTATCAGTTAAATGTTTAATTCTTTCCACAAAGTAAACAGCCAACAAAGATTAACTCATTATGCAAATACAGGCAATGAACACTGTGTGCACAGTGGTGTAGCAGAGATGCACTGGCAGCGAGCTACTTAAGGTACACAGAGAAATCAGAACTTAAAACAGTAAATGTAATAATAAAAAACAATTAGGAGTGTAAACATTAGGTCTGAGACTAAGAAATTAGAAAAGAAGTAACTATCAAATTAGTATGCCAGCATGGAGTTGGAATGCAAGGCCCTTCATAAAATAATCAGAGCACAACAGAGACCATCTGAATTTAAAACTGCAGTTTCAATGGATATGAAAGCATCCTCCACTTGCAACAATAATCAGCCCCTAGGGGTATATGAAATCAGCAGAGTTCTTACCCTACTGTAGAATGGTGTTTTCTGTGCAATGCTTCACTGTGTTTACACAGCCAACAATTTCTTGACAGGGCCCTTTTGTTAAAACTACCAGGGTATTGGCTTCAGGCAGCTCTTTTTAAATTTCTTACAGTGAGGAGTTTTCCATAAAGGCACAGCAGGTATTTTGAAAACCCTACTTGCGTTACCTGAAACCAAGCTCTTCCTACTCTTACAGTCTGGCTGCTGTGAAAGTGGTGGCAACCTTATCAAGAACAAAGAAGAAGATATTCATCTGGTTACACCAGACAAGTTGCCCAGGCTGTAAGCTAACAAGGCACAGCCCAGTCCAGGTTGGGAAGCCTTTCAGAGATATGAATGGACACGTGCCCATGTTATATCCATACAACTTTCAGGCAAGGGTGATCAGCTTTGAATTACCACATCATTGCACATCTCCATGTCAGCCTAGCCAGTTCCAATCTCACTGAGAAACTGCAAGCTCTGAACACCTTCTTATAAAATAGAAGTGCTCAAATAGTTCCAGATTTTTAAATCAGGAAAAAAAAATCAACTGGAAGTTCCAACTGTACGCATTTGTTTAGGTAAAGTTATTCCAACAGCACTACAAGAGCTAGTAAATCCTGGAAACTAGCTTAAAGAAACATACTTGTTTCAAAGTTTGGGGTACTTAACACCTGGCATCCAATTCTTTGTGTAGGCATTCTAATTGCCGTGTGTACTCACATCCTTCTGAAGGTGTTTTTTATACCTTTAGAAGGATCTAAGCCTTTAAAAATGGTGTTTGGATGTTTCACTGTCAGCTATGGGTGTGTTTCCTAAGAATTTGCTCAGTTTCTTTGCAATATTTTGGTCATTCACAGTCAGCTGCAGATATACATCACTGATATACTACCATCCAATATCTAGCTGCTTTACAATATGATCTTCTTCAGGCTTTATCCACAAGCCACCAATAATCTATATCTCAACTACTTGTGTTAATTCAGGAGACCACTTTCTTTCTGACTCTCTTCAAATTGTGACTTACCCCCTCGCCTCACCCTGCAAGAGCCATTTACTTCTTTGTGAATAAAGAAAACTCTCAGAAAAAGTTTGTTCTGAAATGCAGCCATGCAGCATTCTACTTGGCCCAGAGATGAAAAGTACAAAAGCTCTTCAGCAGCAAAAGCATCAAAGAGGAGTTCAGACTGGGATAAAAATTAACCCCCTTCACTAACAAAAGTGTAAGGACTAAGTCCATGCCCAGTTTGACAGGGAACATGTTCCTTGCTGTATGTTAGACTGAAAGTGAAACACCAGTCTTAGAACCTGATATAGATAAGATGTTTGCAAAAAAAACAAATACAGAGGAATTAATTACAAAATATCTTGGTTTCTCAAATTTCCAAGTAAACACCAAAAGCTGATTGGAGAAGCAAGGAGTAAAAGAAAAGAACCCCAAAAAAGTCCTCGAACTACTACAAATAAATAAAAATGGGGATAGACAGTGACCTTTTGCTCACTCTCTTCTGCTCCACACATCTGTCTAATGTCAATAGGAGAAAGGTATTTACACTTTATGATTGTGATAACATTATAATACAGGCCATTTCCCATAATACCAAAAGAATTAAGACCCAAATACCTATCAATATTTTAGTTAATCTGCCTTTGATTTTTTTACAAATTACTGCTGATCCCTGATATAACTCTGTAGACATTTCAGCCTGTGAAACTTCAGATAGGGAGAACTCCAAACTGAACCCAAACTCTAAAATTTACACCTAGTTCCTCTATAATTCCTAGATCTGTATCATATAATACCTAAGTCTTTGGTATAATCTCAGCCTGCCTCCCTGTGCACAAAAGAGGTCAGTAAAAGAAATTTATACCAACTACTACTGCTACATGTATAACATTTCTAAAGAAACTCTAAGGATCTGTTATTTCACAACCTAAGGCCACTGTGCTTACTAGGAACAGTTTCTCAACTTCACTTCTTTCTCTGTATTGCTTGTGCATATGACAGTGATCCTAATATGTACTGCTCCAGTTTCCCCTGAGCCCTGTTTGCCCATAACACCAGGGCTGCAGCAAGCTCATAAATACCTGCAGTTTAAAGCAGTAGAGATTAATTAATTTCAGGCCAGAGTTCTCTGACATAAGCTTTATAACTGATGGCCCACCCAAAATCATATTAGCACTTAGACAAACACTTATTTGAGTAGCATTTCTCCCCATCCTCTTTCTGCTTTATCTCCAGGAGCCAGGTGGGAGCATGTTAAGACAGAGGCTGTGTGAGGCCCAACTTGTAAGGGGCTCCATGATGGCATATGCCACTTCCAACATGGGTTCAAACCTGCTGAGTTTCTAGCAGATCATTTGAAACACATAAGTCCTTAGTTTTTTGATAAAATGTCTTTCTGAATCTTTGCCAAAACTGAGCTTGGTATTTTTCATTCAAAGCTAATATTTTGAAAATCAAAAAGCAGCAAGAAAAGTGCTCCAGCAGCCTGCAGTGGGAACCACACCAAGAACAAAGCAGAGAGAATATTTTGGCCATCCCTTCCAGGTGTCTGTATAAATGAATGCTATAATTTCTTTCTGCCTGCTTTTTTCCTCCCCTCTTTCCATAGCATATGCTAAAAGTTATTTTTTGTTCCTTCTAATGTCCCTTTTCTGTGGGAGTGAGAGACCAGCAGTGCAGCTGTCTGGCAGCTGACCAAGGTCAACCTGACACAACCTGTTTTTTTCTGATATTGCCAATCATCTCTTTCCTGTGCTTTAAGAGGAAATCAAATACTTCGTCTTTAATTATTACAGCTTCTTCGCTTTTCTTCCACTCACAAAAAAGGAACAACTATTTCTGGTATTTTGCACATTTTTGTAACACTGGAGTAAATAATGTAATTGTTTTGGTTTTTTTTTTTTTAATAGATAACATTTACCTCATTCCCATGCTTTCAGATGGTTACTTTCCCAGTATACTGATGAATGGTGTGATGCAACTTTCACCCTTTTTGTGGCATCATCCATGGCTGCATTCAGCTTCAGGCAATTTAAGAATTCAACTGTGGAAAATCTCATTTATTCTAAGCCACTTGAAAGGATAAACCAAATTGTAATGCTTGACCAGCTGAACAGATAACTAGTAGGATTTGCCACAGTGGCTATATTAAGAGGGCATATTTCCAAACATAGAAAGAAAAATATATCTATGACAGTGAATACAGACTGACATTTTGAAGCCTTTCCCAAAGTCCTGTTGCATTCAGGTTTAATACCCAGTTCTCAAAGGCATACAATCAAACTAATGGATCAAAACATAATCAACTAAACCTTAACCAAATACCCAGGAAGAATTTTCTTCAGTGACAATACTTGTGCGTATATTAGTACAGTAGAGGCTACCACACTGATCAATTCTGCATGTTCATTCCTGAAGTATGGAAACAGTGAACTCAGTTATCTGTCTTCAGACTTGCAGAAACAATCTAAAGATACGCGTATAATGAGTTATGGTAAATTTTCACAGGTGGATCCACAATTCTATTTATGATTAAGGTACCTGAACCCTGTATACAGTACTTGGCAAAAGATTTAATGGAAATTTACTGGTTTTTCTTACCCTTTTTCACAATATAGTTTCTTCCAGCAGGTGGTCTCTGTTTTCAACACTATTTAGAATACACACCTCACCTCAGTTCCACTACTGCCTCTTCAGTCAGCACAGGTAAGCCAAACAAAGTTTTTTATTATGCTCTAAACCCAGTTTGTCTCCAGGTTGCTTCCAGACTCATCAATAAGTATTCATCTGTGTTTGTAGTCTGAGGTCTTCTCATGATCCCACGGCTATACTTTCAAGGCTTTTGTTACCATTCCAGGATTGTCATTAGACATTGTTAATGATTCTAAATTATGTTTGCCCTGAGGTGGAATCTCAGCACACCTTATTGCTGACTAGTATGCATGCTTATTATAGGGCTGCTGAAAATTCATTTGGTATAGCTGTGATTCACTAAAAGAATCTATCAGTACAAAGCAGGCATTTATTATCATTTATAGTGTCATGAAAAAATGTAGTTTCCCAAAAGCAAAAACTTCCCCAGCCCATGAGCAGTAAATAACTTTGAGCAATGTTTGATGTCCCTGAGCAAAGAGTACCTAGAAAGCAGATGTTCCAGTGGAATTTCTGTTTCACAAAACACCCAGCAAAACACCCTGTCCTTATCTTCACCAAAAAGCCTTTTGTTGCATTTTCTCTCCCATGTCCAGCTGAGGGGAGGAGTGATAAAGCGGTTTCTGTGGGCACTTGGAATCCAGCTGGGGTCTATCCAATCACACTAGTCTGGGAAAAACCAGAAGTATCTAACGAATGTTGTCTCATTGGACACCAATTATTCTGTTTTAAAGGTATCTTACTCATGCAAACTCTTTTATCTCAAGCAAAGCAATACTGAGTACGTCACAGAAGATCTTAATTCTGTCCACAAGCAGAGCCCCAGGGGAGTCATTACCACCATCTGTTGCCATAGGCCCCTGATTACTGTTCAGGAGGATTCTTTCCCTGTTGATGCATCAAATGCCAGGTATTGAAATAAGACTGAGTAGCAGGAAATTGAGCTATATACCAGCATGGGGGGAACTTTAATGAGAACAGAAGCTCCTTTGCGTCAGCAATATTCCCAGCAAATTTTATCTTTTTCCATGGATATCAGAGCAGTGGAAAAAATTCCTCAGTTATATTCTTTAATAGAAACAGATAGACTCTTCTCTTAGACCCCGTAAGGAGTCTACCATCAGCCATTAAGCACTATGTACCTTCTTCCCCCTTAGAAAAATCAGAAGGTTTTGATTCCTTCCTTTTTAATTCTGCTTTCCCTTCCCCACTGTCCCCACACAAATAGCAAATGGTTGGGATATACCTCTTCTGGAGCAGATCCTACCCGAGCTCATTACCCTATCTCAACTGTTACCTGAGCTGTGACTAAAAGTTACAGCAAGTGAATAGGCCCTCGTGAGATGGTGAGGTTATTGGCCAGCCAGCTGTGCTTTCAGTACCTACTGTCATAACTGAACTTTGTATGTATCATACATATAGAGTTCATTCTAAGTTCACACTGGCCTCTGATAAAGTCAGGGTAATTTTCCCATTGACTTCAACAGCATCAATAATTCACTCTTTGTTCTTCCACTTTATTTGTATGTAAAAGGTAAGATTTAGTGGCGTATCATTCACATGCTCAGCAGTACTTGCTGTAGGAAAAGCACTGAGAAAATTAACAAAAAGGAACAATCATCTTATTGTTATCACTTTGCTATTTTAGCAGCATGCTAAGAGTTACACATGTAAAAAGAGTACAGAAAGCATTGCAAAGGTCTAACATTTCATTTTGCTTCAGAATATTCAAGTAACCTTTATTAATTGCATTGATTGTTACAAAATACAATCCCTAAATAAGCAATGGAGTATCACCAACAGCTTTTTCACCTTTCCAGGAAAAGCAAAGCACTTGTTATAAAAGATTAATTAAAGGTGCATTAAGCCAAAAGTATGAGAAAGAAAGACTTAAATTATTAACATTCCAGTTCCACTTTCATGCTACTGGCTTTAACAGTATGTCAGTAGCAAATCCAAATTTTTCATTACAAAATAATAAAAAAAACCACCTAGCCAGTCCTTCAATCCTTCCTTATTTAGCAGAAATTTCTTTTGCTTTATTTGTATGCCGCTGTTTGTTCTCACTGTCCTGCAATGCTGCCTGCAATGTTTAGCTCTAATTCAATCCTAAGCTCTGAACCAGACAGACATTAACATGCCATACCCACACCCAGGACAAGGTCAGCTCTGCCAAGGGTTGGATTTTTGAAGATCCCAGATTGTTAATTCATTCCAGGTTTTTTAATATTATCCCACATAAGTTTGCTACACACTATGATGTGGAATAAAATGGTTTATTCTTCTGTGAGGGTGCCTGGTAATCTAATAGCTGCAATGAGGAAGAAGGGAGATTTTATGAGCAATATATCAATGTTGTATGTGCAGTGTGTCGGGGAAAACTGACATTTGGTTCCTGTTGGTCCCAAGAATTGATCACTCTTCAACTGATAGAGACTGACTTGATGCTTTAGCCTCGTTAAGGTATTTAGGATCATTCTCCAGGCTTTCAGAAATATCTGAAACTTAATCCCTTTTAAGAAAGTAACAGCCACTGTCAAAAGCTCACACTTTGAGAAAAGGGGAAAATAGAATATGGCCATTTTGCCTGACACTGTGGTCCTGAACAATAGCTTTCTTTGTGCATGACTGACAAGCAAAGAGGCTCTTCTTACAGAATCTCACTGCTGATAAATTGATTTGGTATTGCAAAACTAACACAGACAGCTAAAGAGGCAAACAAGGAAAACAAGGAACTGTTCCTATTGCTTTCCTGTCTGTGTAAGAACATGGCATGTGATGCCATGCTTCATGGACCTTTCATTTACAAGTAGCACAACATTATTTGTTGTGCACACAACTGACTCTCATTTGATCAACCATCCTTATCCTCACTCAGAATAAGATTGGTCTTTACTAAATATATAGAAAGATTACATTTCTGTAAATAGAAGTTATGATTCTGGACACGATCAGTGCATGCAGATCAGTCCATTACAGTATATGGCTAAAAGTATCAAAAATTTTAAAATTTCCCACCCTCCTCAATTCTAACAGAAGTTACAAGTGAAAATTTCTATACACTTTTAGCGTTTTAGGAAGAATGAGAAATCATACCTTTTTCCATTATTTTTAAGTAAGTTCTGATTTATTTTTGTAATAACAATGAAGCTTAATTATGGCTTCATGTTTATCTCATTAGAAGAGCTGATACTATGCAAAACTATAAAGACTCCCAGGCACTTAAAAATTCTTATGAATCACCATTTAAGGATCCAGATTTTATTGCTGAGACATTTCCTGAGCAATGCTCCATCCACCTGACCTATGCAAAGGTGACACTCCACAGCAGCCCAGCATTATGAGGTGACTGTGGGTTTCAAATGAGACTGTTGTACTCATAGAAACTAGTCAGAGGTATAAGCAGACCTAATGAAAAAAGTGCCTTGCTATGCTTCTTCTTCCAAGAAACCAGGCAGATTTCTACATGACTCATTTTGTTCTGTAACTGTCATGAGTCTTAACTGAACTACATAAAACTGTTTCTCTTTCATATTTTTTTATTTATTCCTTCATGCATGATGACTGGAAGTGTCGATTCCCTCGTTATTCACTCAGCAGAGACTGGAAAGTAGGACGTTTATAAGGCCCTCTCAAAGACCTTTTACTGGGTAATATTTCCTTTAATTTTTTTCTTTTCTTTCTTTAGTTTCAGTCAAATCAAGAGCAACCCTCAAAATAGAGCCTATTGGGTATCCTGGAGTCCATTTAAAAGCCTTCCCTAAGGCTGTTTAAGTTGTTGTTTCCTGCTGTAGGCATTACAGTATGCGGACACCTTCAACAATTTCTCTTAGAAAATATTACTATACTAAAACTTCTCCCATTTCCTCAGATAAGTATGAAAAAATAAAAAAGAAACTTTTTTATTTTTTTTCTCCAAGTATTACAACTTTTTGTAATGCACAAAGCACAGATATGAAGTTCTATTTCAACAGAGCCTTTTGGGACAATGTAATTTCTATTCTTCAGCAGCAGACAAGGAATGATGCGTCTATGCTGTCTCCTGGCAGCACTGATTATACTACATCTTTTAAACCTGTTATCAGCTCGTTCTGAATACTGATGCCTTCCTGTTCAGACTAGCACAATTTGATGCAGAAATCATCCTTTCCTGACTTTAATTCACATCATTGGCATTTTCTAGCGCGTTGAGCTCCCACTGTCCTCCCAGGGCGACATTTGTGGGCAGAATACAGGTGGCAGATATGTCTAAGTGAAACTCCTCCTCACAGTTTCCTCGCCCACTGCAGTACATGTAGGCTGGATATTTACCAGCTCTTACAGATACCACCTTTGTGTGAGAAAGATCTTTCCTGAAAGAAGCAATATATGGTACTGCACTGCAATGAATTCCCATTTTGTTTGCCTATTATGGCCAAATATCTCACCTCTTATACCCATCTCCTCCTCCCTCCAAAATCAATCCTACAATGATTTACAGTTACGGAGGATATTGTCTCTTTCCTATAACTCCATTTTTCCTTCAAGGAAAGATGAGAAAACTCCCAGTAAGATGGATGAAACATTAAATCTAAGCAGAGACAGTGCTCTGCTGACATAAAGTGGTCGGTGCTTCATGAAAATATCTGGCAACTACAAAAATTAACCCATATGAGGATCTGCTCCTAGGACTGCAGTGAGGATTGAACTTGAACACTGGTTTTAGCAATAAACAATTTGAAGATACATAAACAAGTAAATGCTATGGCATTCTAATAAAAAATGTGAAGCTTTAGGTAAAAGAAAAGAAAAGAAAAGAAAACAAAACAAAAACACACAAAGCAAAATAGATATTTTATCTACCTTGCCCTGAAACACACATATATAATGTAGACAGTTTCTGCCTATCACAATGTAGTTAGGAGTAAAGGAAGAAGTGCTAGATAAAAGCTGAAATAAGCTACAACTTCAAAACCACACAGAATATGTTTTTTTAAAAGCCCATTAAGAAGAATAGGCTATTTAAAAAATCCTGAAGTGCTGTTCTGCACCTTTATAAAATTTCAGACTTCACATTTCAGTCCCAGAAATGAGTAGCAAAAGGAGCAAAGGACTTTTCTGTTCTTACTCTCACTACAAGCCTTATAAGTAAAAACCTAGTCTCCATTCTAGAACCACAAATTGAATTCAGCTGAAAAGATGTAATGCATTTGGCCTCTAGTTCCCTTACTCTCAATAAATAGACACTTTAACCACTATGAAAATTGTTTCACTCCGCATCTAGAAAGCACAGCCCACATCACAAATTTTATTTCATTATAAAAGCAAGTGATTTCCTACTGTTTTTAGGGGAAACAATGTCACGGCTTCAGAGTTATGTGGTATTTCTGATTTAGCTAATGAGGCCACTATATGTTGCTAGCATTGTAAGGAAGTGAAGCTGACTTGCTCATTGCTTTTGGTTTCCTTTGGAACTGATATTCGGCTTCTGGATGTATAATGAATAGATCTGCCACAAATTAATCTTACTAGGGTGAGGAAAGATGGCACAGACTGTTTTGTTCTTACCACTTCAAAAATCATTCTTCCCTGCTGAGTTTTTCTGGCAGAAACAAAGTGAGTAGTTTTCTTCTAATCGAAGTGTGGTTAACCAAGATTTTCACCTTGGAATGAAATGAAAACTTGCAAAATCTCATCATTTGGAAGCTAAATGAAATGATAAAGGAGACCATGCCTTTTCACTGTCACTATATCTGTGACCCACACTGACTCCATTGATGGACAGACACATACCATCTGTGTAAAGAAATGTGACAATGTCCTTGCTAAGATGAAACCCTAGATACTGGGTATGAAACAAAAACACTTTCACAGAAAACTTTGTCTGCAGTCACCTTTTTTATTGTTGCAGTTGGATAATAAATATATCAATAGAAGGACATCTTCTTGTCCTATTTAGTCACTGACAGACATGTATCTGTATCATCTACATGGACAAAATGTGGTATAAAAGGACAACATCTACTCTGTCAGCATTGCTTGTCAGTCCTTATGCTCTGCATAGCGATTACATAGTCCCACCATCCATAACGTTCCCCTTCTATTCCATGTTGATAGCAAAGAGATGGGCTATGATACATTTACTTTCACATCTCACCAACAAAATTTAACATGCATAATAAGAAAAGATCTACTTACTGCTGCCTAAGATCAAAGTAGTAGACGTGACATCAAATACTTCAACCGCAAACATCTGCACAGGGAAAATGCTCTGATTCTGGACATTCAGGCAACAGTTTACTTGTCTGTTTACTGCTCTGTGGGGGCCTTTCATCATCTCTGCCCCAAAACCCAAACCACTGTGTAGTCAGAGCCATGCAACTCGATCCCCAACCCATCCACTGATACACACCATATAGTCCCACCTTCAAAAGTGCGAATGAGGTGGATGGATGATTTTGAGGGAATTAAAATGTAAGCATTCAAGTATTCCTAAAAGGACAACACAAATGCTCTGAACAAACCTAGCTGTAGGTTAAATTGGGGATTAAGGGACATTTGGTAGTATGGGTTAAAACACCAATAAGAAAACAGCTTTTACAGAAAAGCCACAAATCTTTAGGCTAAACAAGTGATTTATGATCAAGTACTTGACCATAGCACAGACCACACACCTCACCCCATTTGATCTAAATCTAAATCTTAACATTAGGCTCAAGCATTACAGAGTCGTCATGCTGAAAATATGGAAATATATTTGTTTGAACTCTGCCTTTCTTTAGTAGTTTGCATTTTTCTGATACTTTAATAAGCTACTCACTTTTAGAAATCTCAATTGCTAGGTACTTCTGCACTGTAATCGATTTACCTTTAATGTCACTTTAAATTAAAATAAACACTAAGTTGACTGTTTTGTTACATCTCTCACTAAAGTGGGATTTTTAGTTGTTTTTTCTTATTGCTGAGTTTTTCTTTTCCTATTTTTTTCTTTTCTCTTTCTCCAAGAGCTAAAATTTCCTAATTTCTTTATTAAACCATTTCCAAGTTTTCAGTGTGGTCCACTGTGGACATTTAAGTTCTAAATAGATTCCTGCTCTTGCACTCACAGACCATGCTTGTTCTAGCACAGGAGGGAGCCAATGGTTCACAGTGGACTGCTAACCTACTATAACTTCTTGTCATCTCAAGATACATTTCACAGCTGCAACATGGAGGGTTTTTTAAATTTATTTCTAAATACACAAACTTACAAGAGGAGGGCTTTAACACTGATCTGTGAAATGTACACACATAAATGGAAATCATTGCCCAAACTGCAGCCCTTTTTTTAACTCAAACGCTATCAGAAATTCTCCTTCAGAAGAACACTTGTTGTACACATATCTTATTCTTATTCCTACTCATGCCTCAGAAAGCTTGGACTATGCTTCTAGGTTCCTTTTGTTTGTTTGTTTGTTTTTGTTTTGGTTTCATTTTTTGTTGTTGTATTATTTTCTTTCATGAAAAGAAAACTGTCTTATACAAATGCTTGGTGGTTTTAATTACTCATAGGATTCCTCCTATGCCAAACATTTTGTTTTGTTGCTCTGAAGGGCAGAAATCTAATCTTCCTCTTTTAATCCTTCACAGTGAAGCAAAATGCCCCGCTTGATACATATTTTTCAAAATTTTATCTACCACTTATAAGACAATAAAGCTTCCCACTGATATATCTGTCTCCATGATCCCTGGGGGCAATGTCTGTATGTGAGAGTAGGCACAATAGATGAAGAGAAAAGAGTATGTTCAGCAATCTTGCATCATGGTGACTCTGAAGTGACTCCATATATGACCTGATAGAAGTTACTTAAACTTAATGGTTACATTTTGTCCATGACAGAAGAATAATACCCTTCTGCCTTATAAGAGAATTATGAGACTAAATTAATGTAAAGGCCTTTCAGATAAGTGCAAAGATATTATTTCAGCTAATCTCTCTTAGAAAGAAATAAAATATTAGCTATTACTCCTCTTTCCTTGGTGCATGAAATGTTCTAGAGTGAATTTCTATATGTTGTTTAACAGATCAAAATCTTAGGGAGCAATGTTTCTTGCAGAAGGTTTTGTCAGGAGAAAAGTCCTTTAACTGTACTACATAAAATACCTCTTAGCTTTCAAATATTTTTATTTTTTTTCTTTTCCGGAAATAATATCTTTGCACTTATCTGAAAGGCCTTTACATTAATTTAGTCAGGACCCATCAGACTATTTTTTTTTCCTCAGCTCCTGCAGGCAACACACCATGATTATATTAATTCACTCTGTCATGTTTTCTGAATAATACTTTCATTAATTCCCATTCTTTCAACCCCAAGATTCCTTATAAAAATTTCTTCCTAAAGCTCAATATTCCTGAACTTCAGGACATATGAATCTTTTATACAGCACCTGCCCTATTTTAAAGACACTATCATGTCATTTAGATGAACCCTTGTGTACTAAAAGAATTTTGGTATTTCCAACCCAAGAAAGCCCGCAACATTCCTATTCATCCAAATGGTGTGGGCACAAGAACAATCTTAAAGTTCTATACCATTTTCACTTGTTTACTTAAAGTATGTAGAGGAGGAAAAAGGAACAAAAACATCTTCAGAAAGAAAAAAAACCACAACAAACAAACATTAAAGAGGTTATAAGTATTTCACCTGGAATACTAGTGACTTCTGAAAAGCAAGTATGTCATCCATATCTAACCTTAAAAACCTGAGAGATTTAACAAGATAGTTTTTTTTCCCAGTGAGATCTGTTCTCAGTTGCTGCAGTGGAGCACTCTAGTGTGGTGCACAGGGGTGTGTCCTGATCTAGGGGAACCTCAGGGGAGCAAAGAGACCTACCAGCAGTCCACAGATCATGCCACAGTAGCTGATGAGACCCGGGTGAGGCCAGAAGCAATGTCAACCAAGCATCCCAACACCTATAAAAGAAGTCCCTGGAGAGCACCAGTAGCCAGGGGAGTGGCTGCAGAATGTTTTATTTTAGTTGGGCCTGGATTTGGTGTTTCCTTAGAGAGGGGGCGCTGAACTTTAAGCCCTGCCCATGACCAGTTCAAAATGTTCCTGCACTGCACTGGCCCAGCAGCCAGTGAGCTCTGTCTTCCTCATGGCCAAGCTCTACTCTCCTGTAGAAACCTCCCCTTTGCTTGAGCCAACTTTTGGGACAAGGTTTCGACCTTGAAACTCTGGGTATGAAGGAATGGCTTTGAAATTAGTCTGGACATTGATGAATCCCCAGCTTTCTCTTGACATTCTGTGAAAAGTCAATACACACATAAAAAAGCTGGTGTGATGTGCACTCTAAGGGCTAACTCCTTAACAAACATAAAAGCTATTACCTCAGCTGGTATTTTTGGTGGGAAGAGGTGGGGGCCATTACAGAAGAATCAAGACAGAAAACATGAAATGCTATCTTACAATATCTGCTACCAGATTCAATTACTATAATTGTTCTGAAATGCCCCATACTGGAAAAACTAAACGCACTGTCTCTCGTGTTAGAATGAGGTAGGGAAGAGAGATATGCTAATGTCACTGTGCCTGTTTTCTGCCCAGCCTTTTCATAAGTAATTTATCAAAATACCCTGTGTCCCAGGGTAAGGGCCAGGGCTATGAATGTAAGGGTCTACTGACAAGGTAGATAATGCAATACCTTTTATTGGGTCAACAAATAAAATATTATGCTTTAGCTTTCAGGCCAAAAAGGCTATGTCTTTTATATGTTGTCATAATGTCCTGAGTATGGCATTTAAATGAGACAGCTATTTAAATTATTTCAACTGTCCAACATGAATCACATTTAGGGTTGCAGCAAAAAGAAAAGCCTTCTAGGAGAAAATGACAGGCAAGGTGCCCATGAGCCCTATTTCCTGTTTTAGAGAACCTGTCCTGATATGTCTAACTCTAAAATTATTCTATACTTTTCTTCAAAGGTATTGCACAGGCTGTGTAAAAATTGTCAAAATGAGAATTGGATGTTGAGATACACAAGGGGAAATTACACTGCCTTATTAGTGTGCAAGTGACTCAGGAAACCTTAAAAAGAAGCAGAAATTTCTTAGAACATCCTCTGATGAAACTGATGAACATTGAGAGAAACAAAATAGAGACAGAAAAAAGCATTAGGGTTCCACTTAATTTAATGTAAACTAAACTAGCTAGAGGAAAACTAAAAAACTTCAGCAGAGAAAAAAAAATAAACCAACCCGAAAATTCCAGCAGGCCCTGATCTAAGGAATCAGTTCTCTGAGTAACATGACAAATTTTTTATGCATGACTAATTTTTTAGGTGAAGGCAGGTGAAAGACTAAATCATATTGTCAGTAAAGGTTCAAGGATGGGAAATGCAAGAGTAAAATTTTAAAATTTCTGAAATGGTTCTAAAGACATCTTGTTTGCTGCCTTTGATTGAAACTTTGAAAACTATAACCACAAGTGTAGATGAAGTTTTTACTTGTCTTATTCAAAAGGGTGATATAAAACATTAAACTACCTCCTGAAATGGTATATATGAATGGCAGAACCTGTCATTCATATAGAGACCTTCTTAGCTCTAGGCTTCTGTCAAGGAGCAGATACGGGGAAAGAAGCATAGACAAAATGCTGATAGGTGTCTCTCTCTAACCTGTCAGCAAAGAAGGAGTAGCTGGCCAGGGAAACTAGTGCAAGGGCATACATTGCTCCTTTGTCTGAAATGACTCATCTTGCGAAAAAACATGTTTCCTTAGGAAAGGATTGCTCTTAGACCTTCAGCTAGTAAAATATCTCAGGCCTCTTTTACAGCTATTTTCTTTCACTGATTTATCTTTGGGGAGTTAAGGCACCATTTCATTAACTGATGCTACATGTGAAAATAATTATTCTTATCCTCCTTTACAGCAACCAGTAAGTCCCGTATATGGCTACCACTGTCGGTTGCTTTATGACCCATTTAGTGCTTTTACATCTCTTGCAGAAGTGTCCCCAAATCCCTGTCTCTTCTCATAAGATATAATTTCACTGTAGACCCCAAGATGATGACAAATCTCTGTACTTTTTAGTCTTTTTTCAATGGCACATTAGTACTCTCTATGCTAAAAGAAGCAGTAAGCATTCTTTAAGCAAACTTCTTTATAGTCTTTAGTTCCCAGAGTAGTGGAAGAACACAGCTAGCAATGGGCAGTCACTTTGAAACAATCATGTAAGAGCACTAGCTCACCAGTACCTTGGCTTGAATGTTTTATGAAACCCTCAAAATCATGAAACTGCTTAACCTATACTATACAAAGGGTTATTGAATGCATGAGAACATTCTGTTTCTTTATCATGAAAGCAGATGTAATTGTCTAACATCTCAGACTCAAAAGTCTGTCACTAAATTAGAACAAATTAAGAAATGTAATGCATATGAAGAATAGTCAGTATGTTATTTTTTGTAATTCGTAGATTAACCTTTTCTATTATTTGTAATAAGTTATAAAGTCCTTTCCAAGTAGTGAACTAGCAGTTATTTTTTCCTTTTTTCTTATAATAGTTCCTTTGGTATTACCTAAACATTTTCTAATATATTACTCATGTTGTCAAAGTGTTGATAATAATTACCTGAGTAGCATATTTAGAAACACAGCTTTCTCTCTAGATGTAGAATCAAATGCCATCTGTGAATTCATACAGAATTTTACATTTTCAGAACTCTTTGTACACTCTGAATAATTATTTCTCCAAGCAACATTATTAAAAACTCAATTGTGTCATATTGCACCCATTAGGAATTACATGACTTTACTTCTCACCCAGAGTTCATCTGCTTATTTGCAGAACTTTGGAGTCTATAGTACAAGCCTAGGAACTACAGTTAGGCAGAGAATGACTTTTTGAGGTCCAGATGTATATCCCTTCCCCCATTCATATAGACATCCTAGGTGGCAAATGTCTGTTTATTTTTAAAATGGACTATTAAAAGCACAAGCAAATTTTGAGATCAGATCCTCTTCTTTATCACAACTACATCTGAGCTCAGCTTTACAAAACTGCTGCTCTATCTCCTTTACCCAGAGCTTAGCAACAGTTTTCATTTTTGGTGAAAAGGAAGCTTTGATAGCAGCATATTTCACGTATTGATCTGGTCACACAATCACAAGACTCACTCCAGTCTTGTTTCAAAGACCACCCCACTCCTCTTGATGGAAACACCCAAGCATCTGGATTTTCAGGTTGGTGAGGCACATTTCCTTTCGAAGATTGCTTTTGAAACGTAAATGCCTTACCAGTGTTGCCATAGTGGATTAACCCTCCTATGCCTGCCTGGTCCCTTTGGAAAGTCTTAAAGTGTGGTGACAGCAGAGGAGTACAGCACCACAAGGACTTCCAGGATACAAAGTTCAGCTTGGAAAACAAACTGCAGCAGAACTGCAAATGCTGGTTATTATGCTTGCCCTGAGTACATGGGTCACAAGCAGGTAATGATTCTGTATAGGGGAGTAAACTAAGCCCTGCAAGAATCCTGCTCAAATCCTGCCTGCATCTCGTCCTTGATTCACACACTGATTATAAAACAAATGGAGGTATATAGATGTATATATACATTCACAGGCACTACAATAAAATGTAAATACAAAATAATAAATTTTCAGTTTTAACAGAGGCCAAAACATTGCCTACTAATATATTTTACTTGTATTTCCTTCTGTGTTACTTTGTTCTTTGTTGTCTCAGGTAAATAATAACTTATACAACTTCCATGAACTTTTCTGGATCATGGACTTCTACAAAACAGAGAAGCTCTACATGAAGTCCAGTCGCAGATAGTTTCCAAAATGCCTGAATACTCAGACTCTTAAAAATGGGGATAGGCTATTTTTGAAAGGTTGCCTGATTCACTGCATTAAAAGAGCCCTTTAGGACCATGCAAAAAAATGTCCCGGAGGCACACGTATTTAACTTCATATTAGTGAAAGAAAAAAAAAGAAAGAAAAAATTAGTTAAGAAGAACTGATTTTGAATTAATCATTAGTCATTCACAACAAGATTTCACTGTGCTCTTTGCTGATCTAAACAACACGGCAATATAACAAGGGATCTTTCTAGTGCTACTGCAAATATTATTTTGAAATATTTAACTCTTTTTCTTTCCCTAGTTACATTGCTAATTACCTAATTGAATATCCTTGAAGTATTAGATCATTGCCAATTGTGATACACAATTTTTTTGACTCCAGCACAACATTAGAGCAAAAATATGTTTCAGTAAAATCATGTAGCCCTAGATGAAACTTATTCCAGGCTATATATTTGGCATGCACAAATACATCCATGTTTACCAACACTGGGGAGGAAATCTGGAGCAGGAAGTAGGTACCATAGAAAGAATATTGTATTTTTCTTGATCATGATTTCTGTATCAATGAAATTATATATGTCTATGGTATAAATACTAGTTCTGTAAATAAAACACCTTGTAATGCTTCATATTTGATTGTTTATCACATAAAAGAATAGGCTTTAAACATCTTGTGAAGGGTGATCTCACATCATCAATGGATTACAAACAGATAATTTGTCAAATCTCTAAAATATTGAGTGCTAGTAAGAATTTTCTGCCAGTAGCACATGTTAAGCTCATGCTGGAAAAAATGGTCACACCAGTTGCACACTTTCAAATATCAATTCACTCTAGTAAAGCTCATTTCCTCCATTGATTCATGTTATGGTTTAGTCCTCTCCTGTTTGACTTGCACAGCATCAATAAAAGCAAAAGACCTTTTCTACTCAGAACTTTTGATGAAGCCTGGCTTCAAGAAACCTTTACTACATTTCTTTTCTTTACTGGTTGAGCACTTGTGCCTCCCTTTCAAATAGCTCTATGACATAAAGATACATTCAACCAAATTAAATCACTTGTCCCCTCTGCCACATGAGTGTTATCATCATGAAAAGTAAAGGACACTAAGTCACTGTAGAAAATCAATTTGAACAAAAAGGTATTTTCTTATAAACAGTGTTGATTTGTTTGTTTTGTTGTTTATTTGTTTTCCCCAGAGGTTCTGAATCAGTTAACAGACAGGATAGACATAAAACATAGTCGGATAAAAATGGAAGTCTCAAAAAAAGAAAAAGAAGAAACATCTTCAGGTTATACACTCAGCCAGATTTTCAAATAGAGCAGCTAGCTCTCTGGGAGATCAGATGATACCAATGATTTTGGTAAGGTTGCCTTTGATCTAACTGAAAATCTGCCCCACTTTTTTAGCACTGATTAAAACATTAGGACAGGCAACATTCTGTTGTAACTAGAGGCAAAATATTTCTTAGTCCACACACAGAAAAAGTGAACCTACATTAAAATAAAAAGGGTTTTTAACGTGATATCTTCTAAAGACTGCATAAAAACGTTTCTAAACTTCTTCAGAAAACAACATGATTATGTACTTGCACATGATTTAAGTGCCAGAATTTAAGGTCAAGTTTTGATGCCCTGCAAAGATACAATACACCCATGCAGATTTAGCTCTGAAAATTTCCCTTCTCTGTCCAAATATCCACCTCTCTTTTTTCTAGGGTTGACTTTGAGAAAGATCATCCTTTACTTCCTCAGTGCTTTAAGCATTCAGTGTTATTACAGTCTGGAAGAACATATCAAAGTATTCCAATTTAAAAGTAAGCATATTTTAAATTAGAAATGGATAGTATTTGAAACAAGCTAACCAAATAAGTGGTAAATGATGATCTTCACATCAATAATTAATGCCTTCTTGATCAGACATGCCTATCAAATACTGATTATGGAGTTCAGTGAATTTCTGTCAGTCAGTGACCTGTGAAATGTGAATGAACAGACAGGATCCTGTCATCTGATGTTACGCACCATGAATCTCATTATCGCTTATGTTTCATGTTCTATCTTTAGATGGCTACAAAAGTGTGTTTAAGGCTTATCATCAGGGTTCACATTTGAATCTTTTTCTGTATACATAAAAATATCAACTGTATTCAGTTACCCTTTCTCAAAGTCTAACTTTCGTTGTTAACAGTGAAGGACAGAAGTTTAGAAAAAAGCAAGACTTAAAGCCAGTATGAAAGTTCTCAAGGAACAATAGAGTTTTGCACCAAATGCTGTAGTTGCTTAAATTCAAGCACATTATATTTGGAGAATAAAGATTTTCATATTCAGTGGTTTAGATTCAGATTATACGAGTCTGTAAAATTCAATAAATGTTACTATTTCCTATCAAACTATTTAAAAAAATTTCAATCTACTCCAAATATTAAGATAAAGTGGCAAAAATTTGCATTTCTTAAAATAAATTTAATAAATACTTAGCTTCACTGAAAGCTTTATCTGCCATAATAGCAACACAGAATTTTCTGCAAGGTATTTGACAGCTTATTAAAATTACTGAAACTCCTCTTGGACACATAGGTATTTTTATATGACTGCTTGGTCCTTGACTAGTAAAACACTTGAGAAAGGAAAACAAAATAATAGATGTTCCAATCTGCTGATTTGGCTTCAGATTTGGCTGATGAACTGATCTACTAGCACTGTCTTCTTCTGAACAGCTGTTCCCGGGTTATTAATGAAGTTGTATGCTTCCATGCACAGATTCAAAAGGTCATGCAAAATTACTTTTGCCTGTACAGTACTCCAAATCCTCTATGCTTTACATCTGTCCCGTGTGCCTATCACTCACACTTCTGAACTTTGCTTAACTTTAGCACCTGGTGAACATAACAGTCTGTTTGATGAAAGCAGAGACATAGCTCTTGGCCTTCATGTGTGACAGCAGCTTTCAAGACAAGGCAACATGGCTCACTTGACAGGCTTTAGAGTTGTAGTACTAACATTAAAAAGTGATTTAGTTTCTACATCTTCAAAGAGCAAACATACACTTCCAGTCTGAACAAAATTAAGTTTACATTAAAAGAAACATTTGACAAGAGTGAAGATTCTAGTGGTTATCCAAACCCTCTTGAGACATTGCTGGGGATGCTGAAAAGAGAGGAGAGAGGGAAATACTCTGCCCTGTAGTGTGAGCTGTGTCACTTGGTTCTTCCTGAGACAAGAAACTCTTCAATTTTTTAGAGATATAGTTGTAAATAAAGCTGTCTTTCTCATGCAACTAAGTATCCTACCTAAGAGAAGTCTGGAGATCACTCATTCATGCAACATTCATAAAAACAATGGGGGTGCCATGTGTTTCAAGACACAGTTTGTCAGTACTGAGAACAGAATAAGAAAAAAACCAAAATAGCTGGGGAAAATATTTATCTGCTTAGCTAATAAGCTGTATCTCCACAGAAATGATTTCTGGTTGTCTAGACCACTAGACTAGTGTAACCACATTTTATTTCTATAAAGACTACCAGTAAGTGACATGAATACCAAATCCACTTAATCGTTTTAAATTATGGCTATTTTAAAGGGCAGATTATGTATGTGTTTCAGAAATGTTCCTCAAAACAGCACTGTAGTCACAAAGTCTCAGCACACTAACTCTGCTTAGAATAGTACTCTTCTACAACATGTTGAAAATCATTAATGTTAACAAATAGAATATAAAAGTGTCATATTTACTAATATTTATTCTATATGTGTCACTGTTAGGTACATCACATATATGTACCTATCTGTTAAGTACATCTTGGCTGTTTAAGCCTGGCCAGCATTACTTGGTCTTGCTTCAGCTCCTGCAGTCATTCTTTGGTCTACAGTGATCCCAGGCAGCAGAAGGCTGAGGAGCAACTTAATGCAAACTCTGAGTTCAATAACAATTATAGACCTCCTAGCTTTCTTTTTGGCTGCTGCATGAGACCCCCTCATTGTGTTACATTATAAGGACTGTGAATGTGATAAGGCCACATGAAAAGTTTGTCTTCTTCCAGAGGTTAGACTGCATCTCAGAAATCTTTGCCAGTGATGAATACTGCAGTATAGTGTAGGAGGTTGGCCGAAACTCCAGGTATGACGGTTAAGGGAAGTCATGAACAAGCCCCATGCTGGTAATAAAAGCTTGGCAGGTGCATAAGTAGTGATTGTCAGTTTTTTAATGAGAGTTTTTGATATATTAGGCCTGGTTCAAACATGTAAACCCAGCCTCTAGTGATGGTTTCTTATCAGCTTTCTTATATGTTACAATGGCTTTTCAATCAAGACACTCCTGTGCTTTTTCCTTCAGTCTATGTACAACTACATACAGTAATTAGGGAGAAGTTATTAAAAAGTTTAGTCAACTACAGTGTATTCTGTAAGATCATACTAAGGAGCACCGGAAACACCCTTCAAAAGCTCATTCTTCAAACACAGACGGAATCTTTCTGTCGATATTTTTTGAGATAAAAAGCTTTACACATATTTGTTATTCTGTTAAGACTTTCTGGAATAGAGAAAAGTTGGCTGCAGGCATCAAATTTCTTCAAGGATGCAACTATTAATCAACTTGAACACAGGCCAAGAATGTACAGAGGCTTGTGAATTATTATACAGTCTCTCAAAAGAATTATACATTTGAAGATGACAGCAGTACTGTACAGAAACAAAAACACAAAATACTGCATATGTGTTTCAACTGTAAAATGGATTTTTTTAATATTGGATGGGAAACTGAAATTTCTTTGTAACTACTATGTCAGATACCACAAGAGAAATTTTGGCTCTTAATTGAAGGAAATGTGTTCCCTTAATTACAACATGCAGAAATTTAGAATTGTTTAGATTGTTTGTGTTTTCACACTAGAGATAAAGAATATGCACTCATGTATAGGACAAGTACTTTTGAAATGTGTTTAAAACAGACAAATAATATTAATTTAGACCGACGGATCCAGCAGTAAAGCTTCTACTTGGAGAATGATGAACCAAGAAATATAAAAGCACAGATCCATTCTAGGCCTTCTACCTAGAATGGGGGGCCTAGGATTCTACCTAGAATCACCTTCTACCCTTTTCAAAGGGGGAAACACTATTAAAACTTATTATGACTGAGAAGCAAATTTTTCAATCAAAAAATAAAATATAGAGAGTTGATTCTGTAGCATGATGAATTACTACCACGCTTAATATGCAAACATCCTTTACGTAAAAGAATTTTACACATACCGAGTGGTTGCAAAATATGTGAAAAAAATCATTTACTTGTTTTAAATTAAGAAAATCACAGTAAAATTTGAACTCACAGATTTATAAACATTACATAAGTGTTACATTAGCCAGTAGGGCACTTTTTTATTAGTTGATTGTTACGGCAGCTCACAGGTATTAGATTACCTCTAGGGAGAGAAATTCTATTTTCCATGACTTCAATAGAAAAGGAATAAAAATTTCAAAGGAATACTAATAAAGATTCTGAATGTCAATGCTTACACATTTTAAAGCCAGTACTTCCACTAGTTTATTCCCTTAACTAGATTTTTAGATATCCCACAGATTTGTTATGAGATACCTTGCACTCCTCACAAAGAGAAAATGAAGATTAAAAGATTAGCTTTATAAAAATAGGCTTTTCTGCATAATTTAGATTAATTAGGCTTCTGTAAAAAGAAAAATTAAAAGGATCCATCCACCTGTTAATATTGTCTGGATAGTATTGTGGCTTTCCTTACACATGACCTGATGACAATTACCTCAAAGATAAATATCAAAATTCACATTGCCTTCAAGGAAAGGCTGAAAAATAAGAAATCATTTTGTGATTTGTTTTAGAGTTACCATCAAGACGTTGGATATATGCATGGAAATGAAAGAAGGCTAAACACGTGTTTGAGTTACAGGTCAGAGTAAGGTGGGAACAGCTGGTTCAAACCAAAAACCACAGGTATTAAGAAACAAGCAAAGGGCTTGAAACTTTATAAGAATGGTGTGGCATTTTCCCAGTCATTGTAGTATTTTTAACCTCACATTTCAAGATATTAGTGAGAAAAAACATTAAATTACAGTGCCTTAAAAGTCTACAACTAAAGGAGAAAACCGGATGAAATTGAGACTTTGATCCAATTTAAATTTAAATGCTGAAAACTTAAAATACAACAGGGATACATTTTGGTTTTTTTACATTGCTATTAGTTTCTAACATTGAAAGACACTCGTTAAAACATTGAAGTTAGAATGTTAATGAGCATAGGAGATTTTTATTTCAAAATAAACTCTTGAAACTGGTAAGTCAACAACTGGAATGGTATCATAGTCACCAGCTGTGTCATAGTTCC
The DNA here is from genome assembly GCF_001715985.3 of Manacus vitellinus. Classification (NCBI taxonomy): domain Eukaryota; kingdom Metazoa; phylum Chordata; class Aves; order Passeriformes; family Pipridae; genus Manacus; species Manacus vitellinus. The sequence continues at coordinate 17,215,308 of NW_021940604.1, forward strand.
TTCTTTCCCTCTCAAGCCTTCTGACAAGGGAAAACCCAAGCTTTTAAAATTCACTACTGCATCAGGACACCATCACCACACCGAAAGGAAAACCAGTCATCATTTAACTTCAAAATCCTTGCCTTCTAGCATGTGCTGAAAGAAAACAGTGTTCCTATTCTTTAAGCACAGACAGTCCTAAATCTCAAAATCACAGTCTATGTTTTTGTCTGAGGGTGGTATCCAAGTCAAAATCACTTCTTATATCTGTCTTCCTCCAGGGTCTGGAATCTCATCTGCTCAAGCACTTCACTCTCAAGATCTAAATTTCAAATCTCAGTTGTATCTATCTCTGACTAGAGTTTGTCAGAAACTTAAGGTTTCATGTCCCATCCATCCTGAAGTTTTAAAATCTCAACTTCCCATCCAAGGACTGTCATCAGAGATTGCACCAGCAAATGAGATTTGAGAGAATTTAAAACTTCATCATCGTTTTAAATTACTTCCTTCTTCAACACTAACAAGAGTACATTTTAAATCCATGGATAATATTGCTTTTCTTTGCTCAGTTTTGAAATACATATTAAAAAGCAGATTTCTTTCACATACTTGTGCAAGCAATGATGCCTGAATGTAAATGAATGTCTTTTGTTCATAACTGCTTTTATCTTCTGAGTCATAGTTGCTTTCTGCAAAGCAACAGAACACGCTGATTCCTTTTCAAAGAAAACTGTGATGAAGTGGCTTATACATCTGCCAGAGTAATAAAGGATGTTCTTTTGTTAAACAAAAACAGAAGCCCCCCCCATCACAGCAATACCACTGTTAATTGCTGCACTGATTCTAGAAACAAAAACTCACAGTGCAAATAGCAACTGCTTACATAGCACTGTGTGTCTACAAAGTTGTTGGAAGTTAATTGCAAAAAGCTTAAGACAGTTATTCCAGCACTTGTATTTCACAGTACAGAGGCTTCAGGAAAATGAATTCTTTAATTTCTGGTTTTTGAATCTTTGCTTTTCTTATCAGTTTACTTCACATGCAGTCACTGTTGATTTTAAGTAACTACTGCAGAACAAATCATTACTTGAAATAAAAGATTCACTGATTCAGGCAGAAATATATTTCTTGGGGAAACCAGAGTTGCAACAGCATCCACACCGCTGTGGCTTCACACCAGGTGTGCTGCCAGGCATCAGGTGAAGTAGCTTCTCTTCCATCCCTTGATTCATACCACAGTCCCTCTCACTTGTGATTTCTATAAGCAACTGGAATAAACTTCTGCTCATTTATGATTAAATCCATGAGGGGGAGTGGGGGAAAGGTAGGACTTGACAAGATAGAGGACAGGACAGACACATGACCAAAGCAAAAACTTTGAAGTGATGCCCTTAAAGCTGCATTTCAAAATCATGTTCCATCTCATTTTTTTATAGAGCTTATCAAATTTAATGAGCTTTCCTGAAAAGTAAAACTCAAGTGATTGTACTTTTGCTGTCCCCTCAATAGGCTTATTTCGTTCACATTTCAAAGTGGACAAATTTTTAAGGATATTAAAGTATTAATTTTTCCCCCCTTGTTAGAAATTTTCTTCCAGGGAGAAGAAAGATACAATTTATTTCTTTAGTAAAGGAAAATCAGAAAGAGCTTAGTCCAAATCTCTTTCAAGAGGCAGCAGCCAATATACAGAAAAAAAAAATCTATTATCCATTAAGCAGGTGCACAGCTCCAGAAAAATGACACTCATGCTGTGGTAGTTGCATGACAAAATATTCAAATGTGGGCTGGTGTGCAAGGACTGGTGACAATAGGAAAGCAAGTTTCATTAGTTCTGCTACTAATGGAACAGTTTGTTTTAGCTTATAAACATTCTAGAAAAATTTAATGGCTACTAGAAACTTTGAAGATTACATTTGATCATTATAGTGTGAAATAGAGAAATTTATGTCTGTTTTAAATGAAAAGCTTAGTGCAACCTTTATGGCAGTTACCTCCTGATGTATCCACAAACGTCTGCAGAAAAGTTTTTGCTGTGCCTATTTTACAAATGCCAGGAGATTCTATGAGAATTAGATGGTAAGTACAGAGATAACTTAATGGAGATTCAATTAAGATGTTCATAATTAACACTTGAGAGTGATCAATTTGTCCTTTTTACTTTTTCTAGTTGTATAGAACAAGGGAAAAATAGTGCAATCCTAGAGAAATCATTTTAGTACTTCTCAGGGGAATACCTCTGCACATAATATATACTTAAAAGAGTTAGATTCGATAGTGTGTAGGTCAGCACCTCAAAACTCCATCTGCAGCACTCTAAAAAGTTTAATTCTTCTATTTCAGTTAGTCAAGTTTGTACTTATGTGAGGTAAAACAAATAAAATGAAACTGCAAGGCCTCAAGCAGCAGAAAGACAATCCTGCTCTCTGATGCATCTGATGTTGTAAAAACCATGTGCAGAAACCACTTTGTCCCTTGCAGACTGTCAGTTATAGGGTCAACACATGAGGGTCCAAAGATGAAAGTAGATTTGATACAGAAAATTATCCTTAATACTTTCAAGAATGTGGATATATAATTCATAGTTCAGTTCTTACTGTATTTCCAGACAAAAAGCTATTGGAGACAACATAATGACAAAGAGTTCTGTGGAACTACTCTCATTTGGTAACTTTGCCATAATTTAGACCAGAGAGCATGGTACAGAGAGTATGTTACAGTCCATCAAAAAAGTGGAGCCACATCTACCAGAAGAAAATATGTGCGAGGTGCTTAAAGGAGTATCTACAACCACAGGAGCCTTTCATGCACCACAAAACATGTATTTCATCCTCTCCAGTAGCACCAGAAAAGCTCAATATTTATGCATTATGTGTAAGACTATACTGAATTTAAACGTGAAAACTAAAAAGTAAAGTTTGAAAATCTTGGAATGGTTGGGGATGGAAGGGACCTTCAAAGATCATCTGGTCCAACCCCCTTGCAATGTGAAGGGGCATCTTCAGATAAATCAGGTTGCTCAGAGCACTGTCCAACTTGATCTTAAAATTTTTCACAGATGGTTTATCCACCACCTCTCTGGGTAACCTGTTCCAGTGTTTCACCACCTTCATTTTAAAAAAAGTTTCAATTTCTGTTCAATATAAACCTACCTTCTTTCAACTTAAAACTGTTGCCTCTTGTCCTGTCACTACAGGTCTTGGCAAAAAGTCTCCCTCCACATTTTTCATAAGCTCTCTTTAAGTATTGAAAGGCCACAATAAGGTCTCCCCAGAAACTTCTCTTATCCAGGCTGAACAGCTCCAACTCTCTCAGCCTGTCTTCATAGGAGAAGTGCTTCAGCCCTCTGATCACCTTCATGGCCCTCCTTTGGACCCACTCCAGCAGGTCCATATCCTTCTTATGTTGAGGACCCCAGAGCTGGACACAGTACTACAGGTGGGGTCTCATGAGAGCTGATTAGAGGGGAAGAATTGCCTCCCTCGACCTGCTGGCCACAATGCTTTTGTTGCAGCCCAGGATAGCATTGGCTTTCTGGGCTGCAAGCACACATTACCGGCTTGTGTCCAGCTTTTCATCTGCCAGTAACCCTAAATCCTTCTCCCCAGGGCTGCTCCCAATCCCTTCATCCCTCAGCCTGTGTTTGTTCTTGGGATTGCCCCAACCCAGATGCATGACCTTGCAATGGTAACCTATATATATCTACATTGTCACAACTGTGTGTCTGAGCACCATCACACAGGCTCTGTACAACTCACTGGGACATAATGTGGGTCAGACAATTCCCTCAACATTTGCATGGGAGAATTTATATTCCTTTCTCCTCAGACTAGAGGTATGATCAGAAGCGGTTTATCAGGTTTCAATAAAAGCTCTTGCCTGGAGTTTAATGGCTCAAGTTCTTCACCTTCTGGCTTTATTTAGATCAAAAGTACTCGAAAGAAATAACATAGGAAGCAAACCTCTCTTCACTATGAAATATGTGTTTGCACCATCCAGTGGATAATTGGTAGCTACATTACTGAAATATGTGAGCTCTTTGCTCCACTGGGAACACTTTGAATACTCTGTCAGAACAGATGTGGTGCATTCAAGTTACTAGTTAAGATCAAAACAAATATAGCAGAAAAAAACCCACTTCATTGTCTGATAGCTTTTCTACAGCTTATATAAACAAGTTGAGGGAGGTGATGGCTGAATGGGCCCTTAGGTTGGTGATTTGCTAGATAGATAAGTACCTGTTGGCTGGTACATACTCAAAACTTCATTTAAACTGGCAACTTGAGACTAGGAAATACAATTTACCTCCTTACTGTACAGCATGAAAAAATGTCATGGTAGCCAGTATAAAATAAGATGCCAGAGGAAAAGCAAATGTTGAGCAAAGAGCTTGAATAATAAATTTTAAAACCAAACCACGACTCAAAGAGTCCACATATGTGAGAGAAAAACTCCATCTTACAGAAGTTCATAGAAAATAACATTCCTATAATTTTCTACAGAAGATCCAGAACTCTAACATTTCCATATGATGCTCAGTTTTGTAAATACTAGATACTACTGATTTATGTGACAGTGGGACAATAAGTTTTCTATCACATTTAAGGGTTTCACTATGGAACTGTACTATAAGTTTGTTTTTTGTTTTTTAAGTCAGTTTTATGAAATTAAATTAATAGCAAACAAACTAGTTCTGTGATTTCCACCTTATTCAGATAGTATGAAGCAAAGCAGTGTGACACCAATCAGTGTGGAATTCTGTGCACTAGAAAGAGGGAGGCAGAGAGAGAAGGGCTGGAGGAAGAAAAGTCAAAATGATGACTTAGAAGAAAAATTGCCTAGAAAAATAAGCAAGGTGCTCAGGGTAAAGAATCTGAAGAAAAAAACCCAAACAACACAATCTCAAATATATCACATTGAGGAATAGGTCTCAGAGATGGAAACTGATGAAGAAAGGTAAAAAAATTAATAAGAACATTGGAAGCTGTATGCTTCTACAGTGTTAATATGAAACATACAGATGTGTACATGGCACCCACATCTATGTTGATATATAAGAGATGTTCTTCCTCAAATAAAGTGCACACTACTGTGATATATAAGCTATCGTTATGCCCGAATTCAGATGACCACATTGATTTTGAGCCTGTTATTTAGATGTCTAGTAAAGGTTACCAGAGTGCCAGTAAACAGATCATGCTCTACCAAGATGTTATGCATTTTTAAAATCCATGGAGATGCTGGTTTGGTAACACTTTAGTACTGCATGGAGTACTTTCAGCAAAGTTATTTCTTATAGCCATCTCTTAACATGCAAAGTTCAGTACCTGGAGTTGGTAAAAGGGGTTAAAAGGAAATGAAAAAGCTAGATTGATGCAGTCTGGTATATGTCCAAAATAACTCATCAGCAAGAATGTCATTATTGTAAGATAGGATCTCTTTGAGCCTGATTATTTTAGTAGCCAATATGAGTTCTACTAGCTATGTTCTTTTCCTGTTTGCTTTAAATAGGTTATCCCTGTTCTTCTTGGTATTTTCACACATAGGAAACACACATGTATATATTTTTTGAATCATGAAGGACAGGCTAACCTTTTTCCAGAGATACATTCACATTATAATTGAACCACATGATGCTCCTGAGGTTCTTATAGATAGAAGACACTGAACTTACCTCTGGAACCAGTTATTTTCTCTTCTAAATCCTGGGTCAGAATGAGATCATCAGAATTCATATACTTGAAAAGAAAAAAAAAAAATCTCTAGAAGCATCCTGAAAATTTAAAAGTCTTACCACCAACTAATTCTGGGTAAGTTATTGTAGTTTTAAATTTGTATTCAGTATTTACTTATGTTCCACTTTTGTTCAGACTTTTTCACTACTTTAGTTATAAGAAATAATTCTAAAATAACTCCTATCTTATACCTGTTAAAATAAGACATTAAATGAACAACTGCTCAGGATAAAAACACGTATTATTTCACAGCCACTTCTTGTCTTCCTATCTGAAGGCGTGGTGACCAGGACTGCAAAGAAAATTCTCTTTAATGACACAATATTTAGATTTGATCTTTATAATTTCAAACATCACTGCTCTTGAAGTAACTGTCTTTGACAAGTTTTCCTCACATCATAATATTTCTTCTTACCTCAGTATCTGGGGATTCTCCTGCACATATTTCAAAACTTAAAATTTTTATATGGAGTTAATTTATTCATCCACAAGATGAAAATTAAATGATATTATCAAGGTTAAAGATTATTATTAGAACTGGGAAATGCTTTGAATTGTTTTGATAGAAAATTAAATTTATGAAATTTAACTTGCAGTCAAATTTGCTGTGAAACCATTTACTATTTTATAATTACAATAAGACACTTAAAATGAAAAGTGGATTGAAAATTGAAAGCAGACACTTTTTCTCTTATAGCATTTTCAGACTATCTTGGTCTTATATACCAAAAATAGCCTCCCTTCTCCTGCACTAAAATTTTAAAAATAAAATTTGTTTCAGAAGTTTATTGAGATAAATTGGAGTCATTTCCCATCAGAAACCTGTTGAAGACTTAATGTTATTTTAAATTATCATGCATTTTTTTATGCAAGCTTTTTTGGCTTTTTGTGCATTTTTGGGTAGCTTTTCCAGTATGTTCACAATTTACATCAATTCAGATTTTTTGGTTTGAAGTCAGATATTCAAGATTCAACATAGAATAGCAGTGACTCACAGTATGTAAAATCCAGACAAGCCCTTTTCCAGAGTTTTGATTCTGAGAATAGAATTGTGCATCTCCATTTAGTGATTTCTTTACTGGTTTTAATAACCTTTAAGGTCTTATAAGCAATCAAGAAGCCCCTGCCAAGGTCAGTCTGTCTGCTAGGTAACATTCAAATACTTGGTGAAAGAACCTTCTCTCAAAGAGCCTGAAACCTAGGAAAATCTAGTTCTAGTTGGTTAGGCTTAACTTGTCTTTCACTTTTCACTTGATTCTTGAATAATGTATGCCTCCAAGGTTTCTACCAGGGCATCATATAGGAAGCCAAATTCAGAGTTAAATGTCTAACATAAAGAGATCTCATAGGAGTTAGAGATTTAAGCAAGGTAGATGATCAGAGTCTTTCATGTCAGTAAGATACAAGCTAGATAGCAGTTCAGATCACATGTGGGTCAAACTACCCTCTCAAGGTGCCTAACATTTCAGTCTTGAAAGGAGTGGCCTGATGTAAATAATGATCACGAGTTATGAATCTTAGTTAAATGTCCAAAAAGTTTGGGACAAGCATTCAGAAGTTCAATATGGTACATCCTCTGCTCATCCAAGTAACTGGAACAGCCCTCATACTGTACACAAGCCGTTTGAGAGTCACAAACTAGGCATCCTGATCTGTGAGGGACATCTGAGGCATACCCTGGGAATAACTCCAGGAGCATATCCCGAGGAATAACTCCAGCATTACCCCAATATTGTTTGCATAAAAAACCATAGAAGTATGTGGAGAGAGGAGAGCTACCCTAGAAGCACAGGTATAAATGAAAAATATCTTATACAAGTGCCCTAACAAACACACTGGTCAGGCATCCAACGGTTGCTCCTTCTTTCATTTCCAGTATCCTTTACGTTTTTTGCATAGTAATCAAGTGCTGGTAAATACAATCTGTAACTTACCCAAATGCTCTGACAACCAGGTTGTAATACTTATGCTGAACTTTTTTATCAATCAAGTCCACATAATCACGCAAAAGTTCCTCTTTGAATCTGGGCTAACTACATTATAGGACACCAGATGATCATATACAGCACTTTTTCCTTCCAAATCCAGAAGATATACAACACAGAAAAAGAAGTTACATTGTTTTAAATATGAGTATATAGATGGTAGTTTACAGGTCTATGCATCTGCTTTCAGGCTCAAGCCATTATTTATAAACCTAGTATTAGTTAAACCAATACCAATACTTAGGAGACAACAAAATAATGCATTCTTCCACATGAAATTATGTCTGAAGGCCAATTTTCCGCATGTTATTCTTTTCTCTCTGACCAAAAGCTACATTTGAGTCATTAAGATGAAGAATTTTCCCTTTCAAATCAATGAAAGTTTCAATTCTGATTTCAGTTTGCAAATGGTGACAGTTTGTGAAATGCAGGTTCCTGTACACTTGTCTGACTCAGATTTATCAGCAAGGTCAGACATGGCAGTGCAGGAAGCATTGTAATTAGAAAGGTGATTGTTCTGCCAGCTAGGTGTAAATTGTCCCAGCAGTGCACAGTGAAGCCTTTATTTTATGTGTAAATTAATTGCAGTAGCTATCAAACTACAGCTGGTAAGGCAGCCAGCTGAGCATAAATGGAAATTCCAGACTGCCAGTGTTCCTGCTGGAAAAACAATGTCTTTACAACACGAACCTTCAGCTGTTTGAGGTGACAAGCTGGAAAGGGAAATGCCACCTCAAGAACTTGTCTGCTTACTTATGCAAAGTTGACAGAAGAGTAGTGAGGAAAGAATGATGCTCTATTGTTTAGCAGAAGGCTTAGGAAAATCTAAGACATCTTGACCACTGCAAAAATGGCTAAGTTTGGATGAGACTTATATTAGGAGTTACAGTAATATATGGTTTTATTTCTTTCTTTACTTATGCTAAAGTTAAAACTTGTACTAAAACATCCTTCACAACATTCTGCAAAGACTGGCCTGATTATATGAATGCTCATTTGCCATGTGTAACTGTGTGAAAGTTTGCTGTTCTCACTTTTTTAAAAAAATGAATGTGATCTGCAGAACTATGGCTAAAAGGCAACTTAAAAAGCAGTTAATGAAAAAGACATTTCAGAGTTTATATTTGTTGGGGTGGCCTAGAATTCAAAAATTTACGAGTAAAAATAAATAAAATAATGCTACAGGAGGAAACCAGGTATAAATCTGCCATCCCTCAGGAGTATACCTGCCCTCCCGTAGGCTGCCCGGGACTGCAGCCCCTCAGAGACATACAGCACAGAGTACCTCCTTCCAAGAGCATGTCTCACAGAATCACAGAACATGCTGAGTTGGAAGGGACCAACAAGGATCATTGAGTCTGACTAAACTTTCGACACTCCAGCTGTATTTCCTTTGGTTTGCTTCACTGTGTGTCACCTACTGGGGTGGCTACTGCCCTTTGGTGTGTTTGAGGAAGGCACCATGTTCCAGCATGCTCCACTGCTGTCCTTTGGCAGACCTGCAGCTGCCCCAAACTGTTCCATCTCTGCCTGGTATTGGAGACCATCCTGGCCAATGGTGTCTAAAAAATACTGGGCATGGTGGACTATAAGCTGTACAAAAAGAGACGGATGAGCCAGAGATGAAAAGAAACAGCAGAAATGACTGACTAGGAAACATAACTGCAGCACTGTTTTTGATAGTTGCTGCCTGAAGCTGAAGAGAGATAATATGTTGTGTCCAGGCAAGTTCAAAAGGGCTGCAAAATAAGCTGACACTACCCTGAAAAAGTTTGCTTTTATGGTCTGTGAAAATACTAGCAGTTTCCTCTCATAAAGCCCATAAAATGTAATTCTACTACAGTATCAAAACCATTTTTAAATCATATAGGCTTATTGAGTTTCAAAATTGAGTGTTTTTACTACAGTCATTGACTCAGTGTTCAGATAGAAAGCAAAAAAGCCAATTATAGTAATGATGAATAATGATAAAAAAACTCTCTTCAGCTTCAGAAAAAAAATAAAATCTGATTTTCAGTATCTTAAGTTTGAATTTATTTCTACACAGTAACACAAACATTGGACCTGCTTCATTTTTGTATTTTAATAAGTTTCTCATTCCAGCAAAGCTGACATGGGGAGCTGTAAACCTCTAAATCTGTGCGTAGACTGCAGTCGCTTATGGATTCAAAGCTTAAACTGAGGTCTCAAATACAGAGTAGAAACCTATGACTTCATCCATGTCCTGTGAAAGTGTGCTTCTGAAGAAGGGGGTTCTTCCAGGTTAAATACACACTGATGAGAACATCTGTGTTGGACACTTACCTCCCTTTCCCTTTTCTTCTTTTAAAGCCTGAAAACTCATTCATATAGGCTCTGGTAGTAGAGCAAGCTTGTTTGGAAAAGCATTTTCTAGGCTACTCTGATCATCCAAAATATGAATAACAAATTGAGAATAACCTTTCCTGGAATAAAGCTTCCATCAATCAAAACAAGGATGAAATACACCCACTCATTTACAAACAAGAGCATATAATCTATAATTTTTCCTTCTTTGCACCTGCTCACTTGTCCATCTGTGATCAAACAGGGAGGAATGTGGTTGAGATCAGGAATTGGATCTCATACCATTGAAAATTCTCAATGGGTTTGCTCACTTCTAAAAAATTGCATTAATTAAGAATACTAATGCTCAATATGTCTGACTCAAGACTGTGCTTGTTTGTACCAGCTATCCATATATCACTAGTTTAAGTGTTCAGAATCATATTTAAACATACTGACAAAGCCTGGCTGTAATCACGCAAGCAATGACAACACAAACAGCCTCTAGAACTTCTACTAGGACCATATTTTCAGGATATAATCTCTATCTTCAGAAAACAATTGTACCCCTTTAAAAATACCAGACCTGGAAAATAAGTAATATGATCTCTTCAAATAATTTCTGAAAGAAAAAAAAAGAAAAAAAAAAAGTAGCCAATGGCAGGAGAGAGTGGTAAAGGATCAGAGGCCTTGGAGCCTGAGAAAGAAGACCTATAGATTCAAACTGCTGGTATTCACAAATGTAGCTATTTAAGGCTTTATGTCTTGTGTTACTTTAGACAGATGACCAGAAGGAATTTTATATGCTTGAAATATATATGTTTTCAAAATATCTGCCCTTAACACTGAATTTGCATTTTGACCATAGAGAAAGAGCATATTCTTTAGGAAAGCTTAACGAAAAACAAAAAAAATGCACAAACAAACAAAAAAACCCCTAAGTGAAATAAACATGCTTAACTATTTTTAAATAACTACTCATGTTCTGATTCTCCCTATTTCAATGGTATTCAAAGAATAACTGACCAGTAATCAGACAAAATCAGTTCTTGATGTGCATTTTAATAAATATTAAAGTCATTGGAAGCTGCAGGATGGATTTCACTGCCAAAAAAACCCCATGGAAATTGGCATTGTCTCCAAAATTAAGAGTACCTAAGCTATGTTGAAGTGATATAGACCTCCTTATTAACTATATTAGTTTGACAATTTGCTTGTATGTGTACATAAAAATAAAGCATTTCCACATAGAATCATATAGTAAAGGATTTCTCTCTTCATATACATTTATAAGTATATTTTGTATGTGTATGTGTATGTGTTGTATATATATATAAATGTACTTTTAAAAGGCAGCAGCTGCAATTCCTAAGCATACCTCCCAAGATGTTATTTAACAATAAGATGACCACCTTCTCTACAGCTTATCCTGTTTAATACTAAGTATTTGAAGGCATATCTTCTATGAACACATTTTATTCTGCCATGTCTAGTCAGACAACTGAATGATTAAATATGTACTTGTCCCTGAACACCTTAAAAGATCATAAAACAGCTCCACTATGTATTATCATCCAGTATCCCTGAGGCAAGAAAAATGAGAAGAACTCATTGTATATCCTATATGTTGAAAAATGGGCTGCCACATTAAGAAAGACCTCTTTTTTTTTCCAGTAGAGACACAAATTTCCAAGACAAATTATGAAAGATTTAATTTGCCTGCTTTTCATCAATAAAATAAAGTATATTTTTATTTATAATGATTTCTGAAAGTTAGTTCTAGATTAGATTAAAAAAACCCCAGGTCATTACCAAAAAAAAAAAAAAAAAAAAAGCAAACCCTTCCCCTCCCCTCAAAAGCTCAGAGGAATATAAATTTAGATTTCAGATTAAGGGTACGAAGCTTAATTAAGGACTCTGGGGACAAGCCACCTTCTAACAGCTGCCCTGGGGAAAGTGTGACAGAGTACTGAAGAGGGACCAATCTCCATATGTATGAAGCAAGTAGATTTTTAAACTCCCTACTTCCTTCTTGATAAAGCTCAAGCATTCTTGCATTAACTACCAAGCAAAAATATCCACTCTTTTCTGCTTATCCCGACCTCATTAGCATCCTGTCGATTGTTTAAGAGAAGATTCTTTTTCATTGTAAATTCTCTTTCAAACCCTACTGCCCCCCAGCCCCACTTCTCCGAGGGCCTTTAATTGTGCAGACTACAGACATTTGACAAGCATGACAACTGCTTTGATTTAATGCCACAAGATTATTTATGTGCTGCCTTAATTTTAAAGAGCAAACCTGATTAAAACCAAAACCTTGAGTTCCAGGATTCTATAAATAAGCTGCAGAATCATCAGTGCAAAAGGGACATTTCCAGCAAAGGGCTGTTTTACTAAGACATTTCAAAGAAAACTGGCAATAAATCATTGCCTATATCAATTAAAAATATGCGCACACATTCTCCTGTCATAAAGTAAGATCTTCTAAAAGTCTGGAGAACTGAAAAGCACCTGTTCAAAATAGTAAAGAGAAAGGAAATAATTTTAGGTAAAAGAAACATTCTGTCTGCTCTACACCTATGCCTAATTTACACTGCACTGATTATGCAGGTAAGGGAATTAAATTTCAAATGGAAATCACAGTATTTTACCATTGTTTTGACTGTAATTATACGCCTATCAACACAACCTAGAAAAAGGGAAATTCTTGGAGTAATTTAAAAGAAGTTGTTATATTACAGCAATGAGCATGAAAAAAATTAATTCAAGGAGTTGAGGAAAGAAGGTTTCATTCAGTGTGAATGACTGCAGTATTTTTTAATTTCACTAATGCTGTTTTAAAGTGCACAAGCACTTGACCTGAAGCCTGTGATCATGAAATCCTTCATCTTTCTTACTGAGTTTGAACACAAAATGGTAGTTATTAATTTTTTTCTTAAGTAGTCAGCTATGAACATCTGAAGAAGAGGCAGTGTAGAGGTGAGTTATACAAGTACTTTTAGGTCCCAAAATATTTTACGAGCACATGCAAATTATTACAGTACCACAGATACATAGACATATCTTAGAGGAAGAAAAGTAACTAGTTAATACCACACAGTACCTCAGTATATTTGCTTAGGTTATGAAAAACTGTTGAATTAAAATAACAAAACAGGAAACTATGAAGTGATAGAAAATAGTTTTTACTGAAAACTGCTTGAGACTACTAGCAAAACCTTGCTAGCACTTTAGGCAGTAAATCAGCACCTGAACAGCAGCCTCATTAGGATGTGTCATAAGAAGCTGGTTTCTCCAGGTATGAAGGAGCAGAGCAGCCCAAACCTGGGAGGGAGGGAACCCTGATCAACCAATCGGGGATCTGAGTCCCTACCCTGCCCCCCCCCCAAGGACATCCCAGGAGGGTTTCAGCCCCACGGACTGGTGGTGACACCAACCTCTGAGTCAGGAGGAGACCCTGTCCTGAGATCACCTACCGACTAAAGAGTCACTGCTGGGGATGTGTATATATTTCCTAATAATGAACATTTATCCTCATCAGCCTGGGAGAGGAATAGGATGAGGCCATCAGTGCTGTTTGTGTGAGTGCTGAGAGTCTCTGTCTGTATTGATCTGTGTGGCTGGTTATATGTATGTGTAAATACATGTGTGTTTTTGTGTGTGTGTGTACATCCACTGGAAATACATACTCAGTCTTGCTACTGGCTGGACCTGGGACACGGAGCTGAGACAGCATTGGATCTATTGGACTGCTGGATAAAGGAAGCCCTCCCAGGCCAAAACCCAAACCAACACTGAGGAGTATTCAGCACATGCCCTAAGATTTATTTATAGAAATGTCCAAATTATTTTTGGCCAAGTGAAAAGTAAACTGTACTCTTCAATGTGTGGCTACACAGAAACATCTTCTTTTTTCTTATTCTTAATGCTGTTTCTAATCTCTGCTCCTATTCCCATACACTCCACTTGCCTAAAAGGTGAGAAAATTAAAATGTGATGAGATCTAAAATTCAAATTTTCTAAAAATGGAGATAAACTCTCCCCCAGAGTCAGTCTGTAGCAGGGCACAATTTTATTTCTGTAAATGCACACACACACAAAATATGTATACACATACACACACTCCTATTTAGATATGCATATGTACAAATACATATATATGTTCCTGTATTTAAAGAAATTAAGTAAGAAAGAAGAGGTAATGCCCTCAGTTTGGTAGCTGACTGCATGTCCTCACCACAGACAGGGATTTTTTGGGGTTTGGATCAGTGGCAGTTTGTTATGGGAAAGCAAGCCCACCACTGAGAACAAAACAAAGAAAATTAGCATAAACTATATTCTATTTTCCATTGCTTAGTACAATTCTATTTTTTAGCCTGAAAAGGGTTTCAACATGTCAGGCCAGATCACCTCCCAGCATGATGTGACCTTCCTTCAGGCTGGTTGCTCAAGTGAAGCCACAAAGTTTCTAGGGCACTTCATTTTAACTGTGGTAGTTTGAGGCTATTTTATACTCATATTAGCAACTTTCTCTGATATGGGTTGCATAAGCATTTTCCATCATGTTGCTCTCTTGAGTTTACTACAAGTCAAAGTTGAGTGTAAGGACAACCAAATATGCTCATCTGTGAATCACAGCAAAGCAGCAAAACAGAACAAAGCAAATGCAAAGGACTTGTATGTGAGCTCCCAGGTATTATTTCAGTGAAATAAAGTCCTTGTTTTGCTTTTCTCCCCCAGCTACATATAGTTTGTACACCTTCATGTATCTTTTCAAATTTCTGCTGCATGGAAATAGTTGAAGCATCATCTAGCACTCAGCAGGGCTTGAATCAGTTACTGAAGTTAAGGTTGAATCTTGCTTGGGTTCCCATGAACTAGGGATGTAAGAGTCAGGACCAATGGCCATCCCTGTAAATCGTGGCCCATTACATCTAATGAAACAATGTGCACCTGGCCAGGTACATCTAGTTTCATGCCTACTCATCCATACTCTGAGCCAGCCCAGTTCTAACTCTTCAACTGGGGAAAGTTTCTTCTTGGAAACTTCATTGTCAATGGGACATTAACACAAACAAATCATGTAAATCCTTTCCACATATGCATTTTCTCAGCTACAAATGGAGTTTATCTTATTTTTTTAATGTCTATAATTTGTGAGAGGGACGGCGACTTCTCAAAAACTGAGCACATCCATGTATTATTTTCTGCCTCTGAGGATGAAAGTTTTTCATACTGGCAGTCTAACCAGATGAAACAAACTGAGATTTAAAACAAGAAGTAAGTATATAGCTAATACTATTGAAATGAATGACCACCATAATATTTTTAGGCAGCCTTGTTTTCCTCAATCAGAAGTAATTCAAATAAACTGAGCGCTATTTAAAAGGCAAACAAAGGAATTATGTCTGAACTAGAGCACAGGGAAGAAATGAGGCATGTCATTCCCACCAAGTTATGCTCAGCCTACAAACCAAGAAGAGTACTTGGTACACTTTTTTTAAAAAATGCTCCCAAATGCCTTTACTTATATATGCTGTACAAACTTAACTATATATGCATTTACTTTCTCTCTTGTCCTTGCATGAAAGACTCCAATTTACCTTAACCCTGTCTTTTACATAAGAACTGGTTGAATAATAGGAATCTGGAATTCCCTAAAAAGAGTCGTTCAATAATCATACAGTATATTCACCTAATAGGTAAAAATCCCACCTGCAAGACAACTACTTTTTCTCATACACAGCTGGCACTTGTCTAAAAGATCTGCTGTGGTTTTGTTCTAAAATCTTTTAATCTCCCTACTGCTCCTTTCCAAAATACGTAAAGACATACCACAACATATTCTCTATAGGTAGCTACTGAAATTATCAACATAGCAATTTTTTTACATTTACAAAGGAATTTTGTCTTCAGGTGGAGTCTCCAATTAAAATTAGCACTTAATTAGGATGACTTGATATGTCTGATCACTCCACTTTTTAATTCTAAAGTGTATCCCTTAAAATGCTCATGAAAAGTTTCTGAACTTTAATGTGAAATTTTTTGAGTGATTTCTTAAAGAGTGACAGAAAAAAAATTAATCTGATTTATTTAGGAAAGATAAATCCATTCTGCATGAAGATTCAACAAGTTTATAAACTGCCACTACTCTTAGATAAGATCTGGTGAAAGTATCAGAAGAAAAGGGTTTTACGAGAGGCCCTAAAAATATCAGGAACTCAGCTCTCAATTCACAGCCACTGAGCTTGCCAACAAAGATGAGCAATCCTAGCTCTACAACTAAATTTCTCTATCAATAAGCAAATGATAATTCATTTCATAAATCTCCCAGAGAACAATGGTGTACGGTGCTAAATTAATATTGTTCAATAATTACAGATTTGTCACCAAGTTTTATTTTCATTCACAGAACAACTTAAATCCTCTCTTTCAGAGGCACACAGCCCTCAGAGCTTCAAAGTGACAGTGCAAGAAGCAAAGTCCAGCAGTCTTAGGCATTAACATAGGTCAGTATCCATTGTGAAAACAAGCCAGCAAGCACTGATGATGATTCTCCATAATAACAGAAAATATTTCCTTTCCCCAACCCCTTCTCAGTCACAAGAACTAGGTAATATTTTAAGATATTGGTGAATATTTTGTTGATATTTTAAATTTCCACTTAAAATTGTAAGAGTGAGAAATATTTTTCAGAAGAGTGAAAAAACCCAACTCCCAAACTACTGTATACTACTGAAAAAGAGGAGTAGGTAGGTGGCATAAACAGCTCTAGACAAACTCAGGCAGTGATTGATTTAAAAAAAAAAGGTATCTCCACAGGACTTGTGACGTGTTACCAGATGTTTTCTAAGCAGCCTCATGGTATAGTTCCAACAAGACAGACATGCTAAAACTTTTGGCCTTTGAATTAAACTGTTACAGAAATTTGCTTGCAGTTGAGTAGTAAAGGTGTGTCAGGAGAAAGACAACAGAAGGACAAGTTCAAGTAGTCCTGGAGGTATTAAGAAGAAAGAAGCTTCAGCTATTTGGACATGTTTGCTAGACGAACAGTAGTTGCTTCCTAAAGACTACAGTATTTGGCCTTGTAGAGAAAGATCCAAGTAATTTCTACCAGCAAAATCTTTCTGTTGGCAACACATGAGTCAGAAAGAACCTGGACAGCTTTCCATGATCCAGGTCAAATAGATAAGACTGGCAGCTAGAAACATATATAAAACCAAAAATGCAACCCGCTGTATTTCTTACAGTTCTGAATCTAATCTGCCAATTCTTTAGAAGGAATAAATACGGCGGTTCATGGACTGCTTTTACTGCAACTTTTCAAAGCTAGAAATGCACACAAAAAATTTGGCAGAAAAAAGTAAGTGCTGAATCCGCCATCTGAGTGACTGAATACTGCTCAGAAGCAGTGTTTCCCTTTATTTCAAACTGACTGTGAGACACATTTGAACACCTTCTTTTCAAACCACTACTGTAAAAGAGGCCAAAGGATTTGGAAAGGAAGGGAAGACTTTTTGTTGTGCACTCACAGTAGAAGCAGATTTCCCTGTAACTTTTACAAGGAGAGGGGTCCTGTGACACGACCTTATGGAATAACCCAGGTGAGGTGCAGTTCCATTGATCTCAGCAATATCACCACAGCGTTCATCTACATTTCTTTTGTTCAGTATACTACCCTGTCTCACTACAGGGAATCACAGTTCAACAATACAAGGAATTTCTTGATATCTTCAGGAGGCAATGGCAAAAACTGGATGTTGAAGCTGGACAAAATGGAAAGGAAGGAAAAAATGTGATGAGCTGGTAAAGCTCTGATCTAATTCAAATATGTATATCTGTTTCCCAGCAGACTTCTTGTATGTTATTTTTTAGATTTTGGAAAAATAACAGACACCAGATTCCTATAGGAAAAAAAACAAAACATGAAGAATAATCCAAGTCCCCAGATGAATGAAAGAACTGAAGTCTCTAAATAGATTTTTTTTTCACCTGCTTTGACTGGTATTCCTTTTCTCCATTTTCTATATTTGCATTTCTTAAATTGAGTTCCTTCCTTTTCCCAAGAAAACCACTGGAAAGTAG
Source organism: Manacus vitellinus (assembly GCF_001715985.3). Lineage (NCBI taxonomy): Eukaryota > Metazoa > Chordata > Aves > Passeriformes > Pipridae > Manacus > Manacus vitellinus. The sequence continues at coordinate 17,233,393 of NW_021940604.1, forward strand.
GTAAGTCACCCAAAACCACAAACCAAGCTTGCCTTTGCACTCTGTAATTAACTATTCATAACTCTGCTCCCAAGGTGGCAGGAACTGCCTGTTCTTTTTCCATAATTTAGGATTATGCACAGTGTCTCCCAGTGAGAAAGAAGAAGGATCATTTCAGCTCAAAACAGTATGTTTCTGGCTTTACATCTCTCTCTGTCTGCAGATAGGTTACTGCTTGCACTTTCAGACAAAATTTTCAAATGTCTTAGGGAATATATCAAAATCATTTTATTCTTTACTGATACTCACAAGCATCCTTCAGGAAACCTTAAAACACATAGCTGTGAGATAAGGCTAGTATGTTCCTTTCTGGGTTTTGAGGAAAGACATTCAGTATCTGGTGACAGGATAAACATGAAGACTTACTGAACATAATTATTTGGTGCTTGTTTAAAATGTGATAATGAACAAATGGACATAGAATACAATACCATGATTCAGGTGGAAGGGACCTATGAAAATCACCTAGTATAACATAATTATAAAGTCTGTGTAGTCTAAACATCATCTACCCCAAAAGGAACACTACAAATGTATTTCCTTTCCTACAAAACAGAAATTAAAACAAAAAGCACTGTCACTTAAAAAAATGTCTTGTTTCTGCCATTAACTGACTCCTAGCAAGCTGATAGCTGACTTATGTGAAAAACCAAACCATTTTCCTGCTTCTGTCCTTTAGCCTGCTCCTTGCTGTGGTTTTGGCTGGGATAGAGTTAAATTTCTTCATGGAAGCTGATATGTTTTGGATTTCTAATCAAAACACTTGATAATTTAGGGTGTTTTAGTAATTACTGAGCAGTGCTTACACAGAGTGAAGGCTTTTTCTGCCTCTTCATCACCCCACCATGGGCACAACACTTACATAGATCCTAATGTGCAGACTATATATGCATCCAGCTCTATCTATTCCATTTCAGATCATAGAATCATAGAGTTGTTTGGGTTGGGAAGGACCTTAAAGATCCTCCAGTTCCAATCTCAATCCCCTTGCCACAGACCAGGTTGCTCTAGGCCCCAGTCCAACCCGGTCTTGAACACTTCCAGGGATGGGGCACCCACAACTTCTCTGATACAACTTATATGACTCCACAGGAAAAAAAAGTCATCAAACGAACCACCGAAACATTGATAGTGCAGGGTTTGCTGCTCCCCTCAAGTGTTACTGTACCAGCAGTCAGAACACTGGTGTGTGCAGGACATCGTGTTTTCTCTCTGCTCCTAGGGCAAGACTCAGATTTTTCTTGGTGAAATGCCGGGTTTCCAGAAACAGTGTTACCCAAGCTGCCAGCCACAAGGACAAGAAGTTAAACAAGAGCATAAATGTCACTCTACAGGGAGCCTGTATGTTTTCCAAGCTAGAATTTTCTCTGAAAGGCTTTAGGAAGCAGACCCCCATCAAGGCCAAAGATTAAAATGTAATCACTTCCATACGTGCTTTGTGTATAATATTGCAGTAGTAGTCTGGCAAGAATTTACCTCTCAAATGAGATTTCTCAATTAGCAAAATAGCTTTTCCTGGCAAGCTAAGCTTCACTGCGTGCTTTCAGGAGCTTCTCTCTTAGCATGAGCAAAATGATACATTATCAAAGTAAATTCTTTATTCATTAACTCCAAACTGAATATTTTCTCATAATGCAGCTCTTCAGAGGACTATACAACAGAGGTTATGCAATGGAAACACACTGTTTCAGAATTGTGTTCCACGAGCAGCCTACAAATAAGGCTGAGTTATTGCCAGAAAAGGGACAACAAGCACAGTCTGAGACACAGGAAATTCCATCTGAATATGAGAAAAAACTTTACCTTGAAGGTGACAACACTGGAGCAGGCTGCCCAGAGAAGCTGTGGAGTCTGCTTCTCTGGAGATATTCAAAACCTGTCTGGACACAAACATGTGCAATGTACTCTGAGTGAACCTACTTTAGCAGGGGGTTTGATTAAATGGTCTCCAGAGGTCCCTTCTGAACCCAGTCATTCTGAGAGCACTGAAACACTTCATAGACCCCAACACTCATCTCCAGCCAAAATCAAGAAATGACATCTTTATGGGACGTGTTAATTTCACAAATAATGAGGTTTTCCCACAGTGAAAGTAAGTCTCCCGGACCTCCCTCACTTTTACCCCTAGTCTCCAAAAACTGGCACGCACAAATTTCCTCAGCTACTCTAAAGGTCTCCCATAAAGATCAACCCATTATCTGGTAAGAGTTTGCATCATTTTTTATGAAAGTGCTCTCTTTTCTCACCCTTCATTTCCATTTTCTTACTTGCTTCCTTCTAATGAAGCCTTCTCTATGCTCAGTGCCAGCCCATGCACATCCTCTGAATTCCCTCACACATCTCTTTCTCCTCCCTTAATTCCTCACAGCATATTTTTTGGAGTGTTCATCAGGAATATTTCAGCAGACTTCTTGTCTGTGTTACTGTGTGATGCATTAGTTGAACTATTCCATTTTCTTTAGTTTATTGTTTACCATACCTTTTTTTTCCTATATTTTCTAGTGAAATCTTTGCCTTCTTCACCCCTCCCTGCACATAACACAAGATAAGAATGGAGGCTAGAGAGACCATCGCATGAATTTCTTTTGTTACCATTTTTCATTTTACCAGGAAAAGTCTTACCACACCAGCAATATGACAAAACAATCTGATTTTACTCATTTATTCTTTAAAACTGGAAGTGATGTATCACCAAATAATGCAGGATGGAAATGTGTAAGTGGGTCCTCATAAACTCCTAGGGCAAAGCTGACTAAGCTTCAGTAAAGGAAATAGAAAACACTAAAGCTGTTCTACTGCTGGGCCCTGTGGATAACAGCAGTCCCCTTGTGCAAATCTACTGGCTTGGTACAGAAGTTACTCTATACAGCACAAGCTTCAATCCCACACCCTACTGCTTGTGCAGGTGTTGTAGTTGTAGTTCTCAGATGAAGAACTCTCCTTCCTTATTTCCTCAGCCACTTGTTCATCTGGTTCAATGTCTGCCACTGTGTTTTCTTGCTTGATACAACTGTAATTTCCCCACTTAATTCAGAAAGTCTAACAGCTGCAACTTAGAAAGTCAGCTCACCTTAAGGAAGCATCTGAACTAAGCAGAACTGTGAGCAGGTGTTCATTTCAGTCTTATCATCACCCTCAGTGCACTCATCTTCTCATCAGCTTACTCTAGCTGACAGGAGAAGGAGAAGAATTCCCATTTCCAAAATTTTATTATTGTAGAAAACCAAACCAAAACAAAAAACTCTTCCAGGAGAGTAAGAATTGTACTGATGGATTTGAAAGTAGATGCATAATCAGCATGATCTCCTTTTGCAAAAAAAAAAAAAAAAAATATGTCTTTCAAATATGAATAAAAATGCATTGGTGGAGGGAAGGTTGGAAAGGAATGGTTCTGTACTTCCAACTTTCACAAGTTTATAAGAAAAGGAATTATATAACCTCAAAGCTATGTTTGACCCAATTCTACTCTGCAATTCCCTCAGTTAAAACACCTATGGCTTCTTAATTGGCATTCACTATTGTCACCACACTAACTGTAAGGCAAAAGGTCAGGGATATTTCTGTAGACACTCAACTGTTGAGCTCAACTATTCTGATCCCAGGCGGTTCCCAAGGAATAGGAGATGTCAGTAACCTAATGGGGCCTGAATACCAGCATCCTGCTGTGTGTGTGCTGGACAGAGAGGAACAGTGTAAGAGTGAGCAGAGGAAAAGAAAAAGCATAACTCTGTGGGTAAAGGGCTGATTTTTTCTTATTTCAGTACCAGAATGAGCTCATCATCTGTCAACTTAGCAGAAAGATGTTCAGCACTTGCTGCTGTGCGATTGGCAAATGTGTTCTTTGTTTTAGAGTCAGTTTTCATTAGAGAAACAAGAATAAAATCAAAACATATCTCAAATTAATGACTGCTGCTGACATAAAATGGAGGCATTCATCTCTTGAAAGAAAGCTTAACAGGGCTTTCCTTGATCTTTTTTTTGTAGTAAGAGAAAGAGGAAATCAATGTAGTCCACAGACTAAGTGAATGGCAACTATACGTCACTGTATCTTTGTAAACATTAAATCCCAACATCTTAAACAGGCTTTCCTTGTATCTATTTTGTAGATGGGGCACTGGAACAGAAAACTGAAGTTGCTTGACCATGGTAAGAAACCACTGATATCAGTAATGAAATATGGAATTCTCAGCATTCTCTCCATTTCCTTCCACCCTCCGAGTCACATACAGCCTGAGGAGAAGTAATCATACTGCCAACAGCAGCCAAGCCATAGAAATCCTATGAGTTGCCACAGGAAAAGGGAGAGGATTTTCTTCACCGTGCATTTTTAAGTCTGTTACATTATGCAGGTTGTCCAGATGGTTCGTCAGCAGCACTTTGCCTCATCTCCTTGGCAATTAGAAATCCTGAGAGCTGGGAAGTCTGACAGACCACGGATATTTCACAGGAATTAGTACAATTTATCTTAGGAAACTCACAGTTTTCTTCTGTATTCAAAGACCTCTCATAAAAACTCTGTTTTTCGAGGCTTGGTAATAAACAGAGGCAAGATTCAATACTTAAATTTGCATCATTGACAGAGGCAAAGCAAATTCCTCTGTTACATATTGTGTAGAGAGAAAGTGCTTGAATAGCAAGACTTGCATCCTAAACAGTGATGTTCATTTCCACCAGTTCTCTATGCCCACTCAGATGTTGTTACTGTGCCTGTTCAAGCACCAGCTCTGTTCCACCTTTTCCCAGAGCTCAAATAAAAGCAATCACCAAGAACATAGGTGATCCAAGGACAAGAACATCTTGTGAGGTACCACCTGTCTTATGAAGTATACTAAAGGAAAGAAAGTAGATTTTTTGGAGTAGGATGAACTCAGTCCTACCTATCAAAACAACTCCACAGGGACCAAGCTACAATTCTTTTTTTTTCATTAAGCCAAGGAGAATGAAAATTACCTTCCAGCCTAAAGACCTGAATCCATTCTTAACAAGAAGTTGTGGCCTTCTCCAAAGACTTAAACATGCAAGGTTGAGAAGCCAGTTACTATGCTCAACATCTGCCTATATATGAGCTAGAAAGGGCAAGTCCTAAGACAGACTCATCTAGATTGCTTCTTTTTGGACACATTAGGTGACATCCACCCCTCCTCCAACTACTCCACACATTTGGGGGTTTCTGCCATCCTATTTTTAGCTGTCCAACTTTGCAGGCATCAAACATAAATCTCTGCTATAGATTCTACTAGATAACAAGATGAATAAGGAAGAAGAATGACAGAGGTCAGCAGTAGACTCTGCTTATATTATCTTTGATAATTTTTGAAAACTTAAAAGTCAAAGATTAAATTCTTAATTAAGAGTAATAATTTAAAAAGCCTTTGAACAAAATTTGGACTTGAGCATTAGGATGTTGTCAATAAATATCAGTTTTAGTTCTTCATCAGCCTGGTTTAGTGTAGAAAAGAAAAGGAAAAAAGATCAAATAGTACTATGGTTCAGAATATGAAAAAATTTAATTGTTAGTTTGGCTTCAGGGAAGTCACTTAATTTCCTACCTTAGAAATATGGTTGATATTGTTCTGCTTTCATTTTCTCCATATAAAATGAGTTTTACAAGAAAGGAACTGTTTTTCAGGCTTAGTATGGGTCATTCCTAGTTGAATGAAGTCTTGCAGATTGGAATTTCATCACTAGTATTTTAAGAGAAAGAATGATCTAGGGCTAGGAAAGACCTCAAGACAAAGGAAATATTTTCAAAACATATGCTGTATTCTGCTGCACAGTCTTAGGAAGATGCATGCTTTTAGAAGAAGTGCTGAACCTCAGTGACAAAAAGACTACACTGCTCATGAGGGTTGTTTATCAAATGATTTTATTTATGCCTTTATCCAGAAGTGGACTGGGATTTAAATAGCTGATGGGGCTTCAAAGAAACTTGAATAAAAATTCTGCAATAGCTTCTGGTTTTGTGGTCTTTGAAGGTGAGTCTCAAAAGGCCTCTGTCTGAACCACAAAAATATTTTGTTTATTGTCAAGCCTCTCATCTGCATCAAAGTACTTCAGATTCTCTCCAAAGTGTAGTGCAGCAGGATAAGTATTTTCTTCATCTTTCTCTCATTATTTTAATAATTACTGATAAGCTTCAAGACTATAGGTTTCCACATAAATGACTGAAGTTTTGCTATGTTTTGCCAGAAAATAGGCATAGGCAAGAGACCCGAGAAAGGAACATCATCCTCAGATTGTGGTCATGTATTTTATATTAGGTCTTAATTGAAATGTCATCATATTTGTGTAATTTCCAACAGCACGTTAAGCAGGCAACTAACATCAGTCACAAGTGATTCAATCTGTTGTCCTCCCCATCCCCACTTCGAGGACAACCGGGTGCAATTGCACAGTTTCAGTAGAACACATTCTTCTTCTGTGTAAGGTAGATGAGACAAAGCACCTGTTCCGGCTGGGAGAGGGATATGGGAAGTTGGCCGCTGTTTATTCCTCTCCCAGCTTTATATACTGAGCATGATGCCATATGGTATGGAATATCCCTGTGTTCAGTTGGGGTCAGCTCTCCTGCCTGTGTCCACTCCCATCTCTTTGTGCACCCCCAGCCTCCTCACTGGTGGCCAGGGAGAGCAAGAGGAATAAAAGACCTTGACTTTGTGTAAGCACTGCTCATCAGTAATGAAAATATCCCTGAATCATCAACACCATTTCCAGCACAAATCCAGAACATAAACCACTACAAACTACTATGAAGGAATTTAACTCTATCCCAGACAAGCATAACCTGGCATTGCCTACTCTACCAGGACACACTCAGGATCAATGTGGAACAGTAGATCTCTGCCCCTCACATGCCTCAGATGTAATGACACCTCTATTTCCACATAAACTCCATTTAACAGACCCAGTATAGTTCAGTATGCTACAAAACACTAGATTTCTCTGTTGAGTGAAAAGATAAAACTGATTCCCATGGTTACCATGAATGATGTATTTCTGTTACAAGTTAGGAAGCAAAAGTCAAGAAAAGCGATCTCTTCTAAACTTCTGAAAACAAGTCTTATTTTTTCTATTTTCACATGTTATCTATTCCCTTGCCTTCCTCCCATCATAAAATCTTGGCTAACAAATGCAAGGTTAGCCTTATTGACAGTTAACAATATGGAATTATCTACCTGGGATCCCATTGGTAAACAACAGAATAGGAAACCTAGTTCACCTCTCAGAAGACAAAGATGTTCTGGGAAAAAAATATTTTTTTTTTCACTGCCTGTAAAGTAAGATTTGTGGAATGGTGAAACTAAACCACTTGACAGTATATCTTAAAATGTTCAAGACTCTTGCTGCAATAAGGGAGCTTATATTGCGAAGTTGAATGCAGAAACACTAATAAGAGTAAGAACAAAAACCTTAATTTTGTTCACTGTCTTCATAAGCCTTCAAAAAGCTTATGGTTACATAGCCAGAGACAATATCTCTGTGACTTGAATAACAGAATTGTTTAGGTTGAAAGAGACCTCTGGAGACTGTCTGAGCAGTTCTAACCCCTGTTTAGAAAAACATCACTTAGAGTGCCATTGTACAATATTCAATCAGGATTTGAATACCTTCAGGGCTGGAGACTCCTTAACCTTTCTTGGCAATTTGTTCCAGTGTCTCATCACCCTGACCACTGTAAAAAAAAAAAAAAAAAATTTCATTTTAAAAATTAATTTTCTTGTATTTCAGTTTAAGCCTATTGCCTCTTGTCTTGACTGGGTACTGCTTGAAGAATCTGTCTTTGTCTTCTTTATCACCCCCAGCAGGTATTTATCTGCATGGGTTAGATTACTCTGAGCCTTCCCTTCTCCAGGCTAAACAATCCTACCTCTCTCAGCCACTCCTCATGCATCAGATTATCTTCCTTTCACCAGCCTTTGCAGTCATGTGTCATTCCTAGTCAACCACTAAACAGTGCCATAATGTGTATCAGAGTTAATTTTTTAGATATCCATCATCTCAAAATATTAATAATGACTCTTCTTTTGATATATTTTTGAGAAGACTGATAACTCATTGCCAAATCCCCATCTTAAGAAGACTGTTCATGCACCAGTGTGCACAGTGGGGTTATATTATGTGATGTATAGTGTGATTTTAAAAGAACATACATATCTTGCCTTCTTTTCCTTTTTCAGCCATGAAAACTCCAGTACATATTTTTGTACAGGTGCTTTCCTACAAGCAATTATATCAAGAACTTCCATCTCTAATAACGTGGTACAAAATAGAAAGAAAATCCCTAGAAGAGTAAAAAATAATTACATTGTTAGCTGAAAACAAGCTTCTCCATTTTGTGTATTCTTTTAGCTGGTCTGAAGACACTCATGATCATGATGTACAGTTCAACTATTCCCTCTTTGCTACCAGTACCTTTGGGATAATTCTATTACCATCCATTCTTCGTTGACCCAGTATCTCTTGGCTGCAGTTTTGGTTCCATGATATCACATGTATCTTTCAGGGGAAAAAACTCACACACTTCTATTGGTCTTTTCAATTTTGGAAAACAATATTATAGCTATAGAAGCATCTCAAGTCCATAGAAATGTGATGTGTGGGGGATTGAGTGCTGCACTAGGATCAGTCTGGAATTCAATTAATAACACAAAAAAGATGTCTTTGTTCGTGACATAGACTGTACCTTATAGATAAAGCAAGGCTACATTATCATATGCATTATAGTCTGAAAAAATACCATATTGAGTTACCAGGGGCAGAGACTAAAAACAAGACATCAGAAATTCCATTCTAGTGCAGGTGGCAGAATTATTTACTGCCAGTGGGTCATGTTAATCCTATGTTCCTTAAATTCATACTGAGGGAATATGTGTTTCTGGCTTCAACATTGCAAAGAAAATTACTCCAAAGGAAATACATTCTTATAAATGGCTACAGAGTGTAGGGATAAGTAGACTGTTTGCCCACTGCTCAAAGGCATTGCAAATAGGTGATTATGAGACAACAATTTCACAAAACAAACTTATCTTTTACATATTTATCTTATTTCTTCCATTATCTATTTTAAACTGTCGAATAATTTAACAAATAAATTAAAACCACAGTTAACCTCCTCCCCCCTCCAAGAAAACCCCATTACCATTTCAGTCCTACAAATACTTGTTTATTTTCCCTCAACACTTATAGTTTGTCTCCGCACTCAATGCAGAATGAATTTCCTTTCTTTCAGACTATTACTAAATTCCCCATATTTTACATGAGATGATATCAAAAATTTTGTGGTGAGTTTGCACTGCAAGAAAAAAAAGAGTAGGGAATTTAGGTAACCTTCAATTCTTTTACACAGATCTCTACATTTGTGTGGAAACACAAAACCAAGAAAAAGTGCTTTGCAAAGAGTGCCTGAGCCAGGGAAGCATACTTTATTACTAAGTACAAAATATATATCACAAGTATGAGCTTGCAGGATACCAACAACTTGAAATCAGCCCTTCAGAATTTAGCTCACAAAGTAACTTTCCTCACAGCAAATCAGCCTACAAGTTTACTTTGCAAAAATACAGAGAAGGATGGCTTTGTGGGTGATTCGCTTCTATATTTGTGATATGGATGTTCTGCTAATTTTTGTTGCCTGTGCATAGGAAAGTTGAAGGTCAGACAGATAGAACAATTTTTCAGGGTATCCTTGACATTAAAGTGAATTTTGTGAAAAGTATCTATTCACAATTACCAGATGCACTAAAGTAAAATTATTCAATTGTTCTTGATAATTGTAAAAGTCTACAGAATGAGTGTTGAACAACTTAATTGCACTGGAAAAGGCAAGGAAGATACCAGGGCAGTGATTTCACCTGTAGCTTCCTTCCAACCTAGATCAGAATTTAAGGTACATACTACTCCTTCCTCATGCTTCATGACTTGGGGAAATCCACCTAACTCAAAGTTAGGAATTATATTTTGACAAATCACTGTTTTCTTTTTATACTGTCAATGTAATCTGCATGTGGCTCCCTGAGGCATCAGAAGCTGCAAAATATAGTCCAGAGTTATAAAGCAGAGCTGAGCAATAAAGGCATAGTGAAAAGGGCAATAAAATTTGATTTTGACAGAAGAAGAAATAATAGAAGAAGATCAGTATCGTTCTTCCCTGCAGTTGACTAACAGGCGAAGAATTAGTTAGGAGGATATTAGTGGCAAAGATTGTATAAAAACCTTCTTATTGATATCTGAAATAAAATTGAAGAGTCAAAGGAATAGCAAATGACATCTACCTAATTAGTTTAAAGTACTGGACTTCTTCAGGTACAAATGGGTAATTTTTAATGTAGGTCAGCATCCAAACTGCAATGCTAGCAGGGAGAGAATAGAGTTTGATGAATTCTTGATTAGTTCACACTTAAAGCAGAATTACAGCAGAGACTAAAATAAACCTGCCCTCAGAGGTTACATTATTTTGGTGATACAAAATGTAATTGGTCCAAAACAATACTTTGTTTTAATTTTTTCATTTAAATATCTTCCTTTATCCATGTTTAACTTTAAAATGGAGGATGGTAGGGGGTTTTTGGTTTTATTTTTTTTGTTGTTGCTGTTGTTTGATAGGTTTTTTGTTCTCGACTTTTTTTTTAAGAAAAAAAGCAAAAGTTTGAAAAATTTGACACTTAGGGGTCTTTAGCAAAACAAAGTTAATATGCTTTATAGTTCTGTGGAAAATTCTTCTGGTCAACAGCTCTTCCTAAGATATATATAAACTGTAAACCTTTTGAGTCCTCACTTACTATTAATAAAAACCAATTATATAGCTACGTATTTAAGATCTTATAAAAAAAATTTATATCTCAGATTTGGATCCTCCCTCTGAAAAGCAACTTTCCAATTGGAGGGTGGTGCCCACAGGAGATGCTATTAAGTCCATTAATATTTCATATTTTAATAAGGTATCTATAGAGAACCATAAAACTCCTAAAAATTTGTGAAGCATAAAGAGTGGCGAAATAGTAAATAATTATAATGAAAGGTCAGTCAATATGAAATGTGGTATTATGGTACTCCACAGGTCAGGTGAGAGCCCAGACCTATACACTCTCTCATTAGGCTTCTGTAATTAAAGCTTGGCACATGCTAATGCAACTAAGTTACATAGTGCAACCCCAGCCAGAAGCAGCAGTAGCTTCCAAATGTATTTATATACTACCTTTGTTTTAAATAGTTCCAGTCTGTTAAAACAGTATTTTATTGCTGACAAAATAGAAGCAACCCTTGAAAAATAATACCACAGCTGTATAATCAAAGTACTGCTGTGGAGTGGAGGGGGTTGCACAAAGATTTAAACCATGAATCATAACAGAAGCCCCAGTCCACTGTTATGGTCAAGGGGCTCATGAAATTTTGGGATGTGAAATAGGAGTAGGGAGGCAATTGTACTGTCATCTACAGTCTTGGTTGTCGCAGAATTTAAGTTTTGGATCAATAGTGTTTGCTGCTGAACGCTATCTGAGTCAAATCTGTTTGGTTGCTGACATTGCCTTGAGGAAAGGCATGACAATTGAAATAATACCAACAGCTAAAAAATTTGACAGGGGAAAAACACATTACTTATCAGGAAAAGAAGCTACCAATGTAAGTAATGGTTATTATTAAAATGAAAATCATCTTGCATGAATCACATTAGGGAATATTGTTGCTAAACTAACAAACATGCCGATGCTCACAAACATTGCAATCCACCTGCAGGCAAAAATACCAGCATTTTTTCCCTTTAAAATCTAATTTCAGATTTATTTCAAGCTTTATTTTGTAAAAGAAAGTTTACAGATGTACTTTGCCAATAACTTCATTAAAGCACTCCCAAACAGAATAATTAACAGCCTCTCTGGTCTCCCTCAATGTTATTAGCAATCATCATTGATAAAAGATCTGTTCACATCAAAGAGACAACAGACTTTTCCCTGGAGAGAATTCCATTAATACCCAGCAACTGTTGATGGGGTAAACATTGTGAGGAATGATGTAAATGCACATCTACTCTGGAAAAATTTCTATAGTGTTAAAAAATGCTTTTATAATAGTAAATATTCAGTAAAACACGCATAAAAAATTGTTGTGTTTTCCCCATTTTCTTCAAATAAGCAAGAGAAAATTTTCAAGCAAGCAGTAAACCATGTCCACTACAAACTAGTCTTATCCTTGTTGCCTCTTCTATCTACAAAAAAACCCAGATAAAAATAGTTATAATTTACATGTCTGCTGTAAGGAGAATAGAAGATATTTTTGCATAGCAAAGCGAGTTAGACAGTTGTCTGTAGCTCACAATCTGGTTCCCACAAATTTTTAATTAAAAAGTAAAGTTAAATACTACTGCAAACTAGTAAGAATTAAAATATCTGGCATTAAATAAATCATATTATATTGATGGAATATTTTCCTCAGAAGATTTTCAAGTCTACCTGATTATAGGAAACTCAATGATATTTTAGCCACCTAACACTCCAACTACTAGGCATCCATTGGAAGGAGAAGATGGGGTTTACTTATTAGAGAACTCTGTCCACAGATGACTTTTAAGCAATAAAAAGGAGTTTTTCTTCTCAAAACAAACACAAAAAAGTATAAACTTTGTGAAGGTAACCTTGAGAACATAAAGCCATTCAAGTTTCTTCTCAAAAAGAGAGAGCAGCTGTTTTAGTGCACATCAGTTTTCAAAGGCATATCTGCATTTATGTCAAATAAATCAGGTGAACAACATCCTTATACACATCAATTTTTTTTTCAAACCTGACCATAAAATTTTGGGGTTTTGTCACCAGCGTTTTCTGAGGAGGGCAGAAGTGCTAATGAGCAGTGATGGCTGTGCAACATATACTCCTGTAGTTACTGAAGCCATGTCACAGGCTGTACAGGGAATTCATTCTACATTCACTCACAAGGGATTAACATCATCAGCCTCCGTGCTGCCCCTGTACCTGTCTCTGTTTCTGGGGAAAGGAGAAAGCCAAGCTACTGCAATGGCAGGCAAACAGAAGACTGGCTAATCTTCCCTGCTAACAGGATTTGGTAAACTGAGGTGATATCAAGACAGGGTTAACAAGAGCTTTAGTCTGTTAAACTAACCCTTTCATCCCAAGCACTTAGAGAATTCCTGTCAGGCTCAGCTTCTCCAGTCTCGCAGAAATTCTCTCCTACACCTACCCTTTGTCTGTGCTCAAGGGACTGGTCACACACCAAGTCCTATGCTGCCGACTCCACAGGGACTGTGTGGTACGGGCATTCTTGGTGAAGGAGAAAGACTGAGCTTTCAGAAATTACTGTGAAATCACAGAGCCAACAGATTTAGGTTGAGGACTGAAAATAAGATTTTTAATTGGTGTATAAAAATTAGAGGAAGGAGTAATTTGAGGAGAAAAAAGATAATTTTCTTTGTCTACTTTATTCAGGGAACAGCAATGTGAATCAGTGATGGTGCTAAACTGCAAAACCCAGTATTTTATCCTGTTTTCGCTATAGCAATACAAAGGACATGCCACAGACTCAAGAGATAATAGCACCATTAAAATAGCATAGTAAGTGCTGTTATAAAAAACTCTAAGTGCAAGGCCACGTCAGTCCCTCAGAGAATACCTTCTTCATGTAGGTTTCCAGGCTTCAGGAGAGTTTTAAGTGTTTAAGACAAATCTACTTCCAACTCAATCTCTGTAATTATTCTTGGCATACTCTGATATTAGCTGTGATGTGTTTGTATCTGAAGACTTGCAGCCCACCTTCTTTACTTACTGAATCTTGTGCTGAATGTGTAATGACCCTAAATATCTTATACCACAGTTTCTGTTGGAACAGGTGAATGTCACAAACATGATGGCCTAACAGCAGGACTGGGCAGAAGGAGAGTAAATAATGGAAGTTGAATAAAAGCAGAGGAATGCAAAGTGACTGAGTATTGTGTACTTTGCTTTCCCCCTTCCTTTGCCTGACTACCATCAGTCAATGGCACAGTCATTCTGTCAGCAGTAAACATGAGCTAAGAAATCATACTGTATGAATCCGGCTGGATAGGCTGCTCCAAGGCTCTGTATTCCAAGACAGAAAGAACAGATTTCTTCCACTGAGAATATGGTCTCAGCTTCATCCTGTAGAAGCACTCCATCTCCTTTTAAACCTAAACATTAAGAAACACTTCCTGCTACTGCGGACAAACAAAATGCATGTCAGCGATCTGGTTTAAGTATGTCTATCATCCAACCAAAGAATTCTGTCTTCTTAAGTGCAGAAGTCTAACAATTAGACTGTATGCACTGTTGTTTTTTTTTTTAAGTCAGAGACAAAAACAATTGCTTTGTTAATTAAGATGCAGCATCCAAGAATGTAAAAAAATCCATTATTAATTATCACACCTTTCAAGTCATCTTTCGAATGTCACATTTTATTATCCCGATGAAGGATTCAGCACTGCTGTTGAAAATATCTCTCAGCTGGCTTTACTAAAACAGCTCTTCCATATCTTCATTTATGCCTGCTAAAGGAGATTAACACTACCACTGAAGCTACAACAAGCTTTAACTCAGAACACAATAAGAGGTTCAGTAAATTGAGGTGAAAGTAAATATGCATGAAAAGGGCCATTTTTATGATATTCTGCTTTAAAATTAAGAGGATAAAGACTTAAATATTGTATCTGGGCCCTTCTTTTGGCACAACAATACTGAGAACCAAGTCAATGTATATACACATGAACTTTTTCCTGTGTTTTCATTTCATCTACTCTCTGCTGATGCCCACTGTAGCATACTACAACAATAAAATTTACTATTTTTACATAGCAAGTAAAGAGGAAAAATCATTACTCATACAGCACACATTTATGGGGTGAAGAGAAAGAAACAAGTTCTCACTGGATGCCATTATCATGAGATATATGCTCATTAATTTAGAATTGAACAGATTCTAAAATAAGCCAAAAAATTGCAGTGTCTAATTCAATGTCCCATTTAACAATATTTTACAACATTTTACAACTGAAAGAAATTTAAAAACAAATGTAGGGTGTTTAAGACAGAAATTCAGTCATCTAAGTGCTCAGATCATAAAAAATGTTTAGAAAATTGTAGCTTTAATCACAAAAATATTTACAATGGTAAACCTACAAATTGACAACGTCATCCAAAAATGCAGAATGATATGCATAGTAAATTATGCAGAAATTATCTGAAATACTAACAAGGTGCATGGCTGGAGAATTTTAAGCTTTAACTCAAAATATTTGTGCAGAGCAGAAGTTCTTTAACACCATATATCAAATCAGACAACAATGTGACTGGATACAAAAATTAGCAATATACTAAAAATGAAACAATTCAGGGGGGAATCTAGTAGCATACATCTTAGCTTCAAAATTAAAATAGTCACTCTCTTAAAATTATTGCTATTCCCCATTTCCTTGTTTCATACTCACAGAAAAAAAATTTATGTTTTAGTTTTTACGGGTTTTCCAGTCTCTTGTGTTTTCTATTTTAATTCTTTTCTAAGGTGTGAACACATGACTGCATAAATTGTTTTTTTCTTCCTGAAAGGTCAGAAAGTATCGAGAGTTTTTGTTTTACTTTGAATTAAACAATCTCAGAAGTGATGCATGTCTAAAATTAAGATCTTGTACATGTAGAGATGATGTGATGGTTTGACAATAATAAAAAACATTCATACAAGAGTAACCTGATTTTACCTGAAGGGGCAGGGGCAGGGGGAGAAGAATGAGGTTTTCACCACCATTACTGCACACAAAATTGACAAGGGAAAATAAAATAATAAAAAATGAGAAACCTGCCCTGTAATGTTGATTTGTAAGACTGTATTTGAAAAACAGATGATGTACTGTTTCTGCTGTATACCTAGTTACATATTTCAGACAAATAGTAAGAGCCATTAAGTACAAAAAGTGTAAACCAACATTATAATCTGATGAAAGGAACAGCAATGCTTGGACACACTGTAAAATCTGGACAGTAAAAGCTACTTTTCAGAGTGCCACATAGAAATTCAAGGAGACAAAAATCAAGGGATAAATACTCCCAGCTTCCTTTGTAATATTTTATAGCAGCTCTGTTTAATTAAAGTATAAATTATTTCATTACCAACACCAAAAATACCTAAAGTAGTTAGCAAGGCTCTCAACACAGTAAGAAACATAAAATAGAAACCAATTACAAGAAGTTTGGAAGCTGACACTGCTGTAAATATAGGATTACAATTGTTTGATTTAGATGTGCACACATTAAATGTAGTGAGTAAAGAAGGCAAACAAGAAAGTTGACCATTGAAAAACAACCTTTCTGTCTTTCCCTGCTCTTTGATTCCCCACCAGCTACCTGAGAAGCAAAGATCACTGATCCTTTGAGTTGGGCATATGTGTTTGTTGTTTTGACTTCTTTTTAAAATCTGCGTGGAAGTAACATTGGTCCATTTAGAAAAGCAGGATTTAAGGGGAAATTAATGAACACGTAAAAATGGCTGAACTTAGAGGAACTGTGAAAGGCTTCTGGAGCCTTAAAACTTTTACAGTCACACTGAAAGTTTCCCTCCATATGCACACAGATGGTTTGAGGGAGGGGAAAAAAAAAATCACTTGCCACAGAATGCCTAGCAATAATGTCTTTCTCCTTTGAATAGATGTTCTCCAAAAGCCAGTCAGACTTTTGTTCCTGCCCTGCCCTTCAGCCACATCATTCCTGACACCTAGTCTCAGGGTAAAGTTGTCATCTCTATATTTAATAGCTATGGGCTAGGTTAAACCAAGGCTAGAAACTTTAATAACACCAATGACAAGAGTGATGCTCAATAATATCATACATAAAAGGAAATATTCTTCATTTACCAGCTTTTTTATACACCAGACACCTTAGAATCAATAGACTTCATTATTTTCTGTGTCATTTGCTAAGCCCAAAAGAGGTGGAATAAAAATATTTGCTAAAACAAAACCAGAATTTTTCCTGAAGTTTAACTGCAGAACATCTTTGAGGTCACTGATGGGAACAGTATTAGAGTATTACTACCACCCTGTGCTTTCCCCAACCCCACAACATATTTCTGCCTTCTTCAAAGCCCCTAAATCATCAAAACACGGAAAGTATAACTACTTTCATAGCCCCTGGAGATCAGTGAAAGTCTCAAGAGAAAATATTTTATTCTCAGAGTTTTGAGTCAGATTTCCTGATCAAAGAGATTGGGATATAAAAGCTCAAATGAACTTCCAAACCTTTTGAATTTCATATGTCAGTGTTCCTGGAAACACACACAAACACCATCTCCTGCTTCATGACTGGCCCAATGGTTCAAACCTTGTCCCTTTTAGAATCATTCCTTCTCAGGAGGCCTGAAGATAATAAAACATAATACCAGCTGTAGAACTATTAAAAGTAGAAAGTTCAGAAGAATTTCTTTTCTGTAGAGATGTCCAAATGAACAATATAGCAAGTCACAAAAATTTATTTTAGTTGATGTAAGAAGAATCCCACTTCATTTAAACACTAGTTATTATATAGGTGGTTGCGATCTTCTTGTAACTGAATGTCTCATTCTAGCTCATAATAATAGGACAAGGTGTTTACCCAATAGAAATAAAACTGTTCCACTGCTCAAACATGAGGTTGCCCTGTGTGGAACATGACTACAAAACAGCACACCAAACTAACGTGTACATGAAGAGCAAAAATAAGGGAAGAGAAAAATGAAAAATACCTCAGAGAGGACTATTTTCTCTATAGCTGATGGAAAACAGCTCTTCTTGAGCTAACTTGAATGCCATTCTATGAACTGCATCTTTTGAATTACACAGTTCTGTGTAATACTGACCTTTTCACTATGCTTTATGACAGTTTCAGTATTCTTTATGTGAGTTCCCTGGATGTTCACACCCTTTCCCCCAAAGGTTAGTCTGATCATAGGAAGGAAAAAAGACAGCAAGCTATTCTACAAAAGTTAAAATGGCCAGATCTATTCAGTTTTCTCTACTTTTTATTTATTTCTGAACTAGACCGGTTTCCGAGAAATGGCAACTGCTCTGGTTTCTGGAAAAATCTCTGCCTACAAGAATTCACAAGTCAGACCAATATTCATTTAATTATGTACTTCTGAGAGCAAGGAATTACAGTTGCAATAGGTTGGGTAACCTACCTCTGGGACCAGTCTGTCACAAGCTTTTGGAGAAACTATACAAGAAGTACTGTAATCAGCAGAATTAAAAATCCATACTGTGCATGGCTTTGTCTCATGGTATGATGCCTAGACATCTAATAAGGTATAAGTTTTCAATTCCTGTGGAGGCAGCTGAGGAATTCTGTGGTGTCTAAGGGCTAAGCACATATTTCTTTGCAATAACAGATTAAATACTGAGGGGAGAATTGAGAAGGAATGATCACATTAAGTCTTCTTTCCTAAGAACTAAACAACACTTTTAGGTAATATCATGCTTGCACATAGCTAAAACTAAAATACTACTTTTAAATGAAAATATACATTTATGTAAAAACTAAGATTTCAGTCTCTCAAACAGAAAAAAAAAAAACAAACAAACCCACAATAAAACCAAAAAAACCCTCTGCTTATTCACACAAGAAAACTAGGCCTCATTTTTTGGTTTTGTTTCTTTTTTTCTTTTTTTTTATTTGAAGCTGACTCATGGTTTATTTTGATTTTCTCCCTGCTCCAGTTTCTTTCATCAGAATTTATATTTTTGTGCTCAACAGAAGATCCTTCAGCTGTATATAAGTTTAAAATTACACAAATTTACTTTTACTAGACCCTTCAGACCTCACACATTTTACAAAACATGAGCAAGCCATATTGCAATCTGGAGAAGACATATCAAAGTGCTATAAACCTTTTAGTTCTGGGAATTTTATATGCTTCTCCTTTCTTTCTAGCTTTTCTCTCTCTCCCAAATGAAATTTGTATTGTTCTTACAGGTGTTTGTCAGCAACCAGAACACATCTACCAATTTAACACTTGAAGAAAATTCATATCTACCTCTCCCAGCAATTCTAAGCCTACAGATCTTTTCCGAAGGATCAAAGTGAATTTCTAAGTAAAGACAAAAAGAACCCAAGGGGTGCTCTTTTATTCACTTTTTTTCCCCAGAAGTTTTTTTTTCTTTTATTCTTTTCTCTGTTTTCATACTTTTGCTTCCAAGTGACAATAACCTCCCTCAACCAGCTGGCAATGTTTTGCCTGATGCCCCCGAGAACACAGTTGGCCTCGTGGCTGCCAGGGCACTGCTGACTCATATTCAACTTGCCACTGACGAAGACCCCCAGGTCTCTTTCTGCAACACTGCTTTCCAGATGCTCTTTCCCCAGTCTGTAGTACATCCAGGGTTTCCCCATCCCAGGTGCAGAATCCGGCATTTGCCCTTGGTAAACTTCATACAGTTGGTGATTTCCCATTTCTCTAACTTGTCAAAGTCTCTCTGCAGGGCCTCTCTGCCCTTGAGGGAGTAGACCACTCCTCCCAATTTAGCGTTGTCAGAAAACTGACTTAGTATTCCTCTGAGCACTGCATCCAAGTTGTTAATGAAGATGAAGAAAAGTGGGCCAAGGATGGAGCCATGTGGAACCCCACTAGTGCCTGAATGCAGCCTGATGTTACCCCATTCAGTATAACTCTTTGTACCCGAGCTGTAAGCTAGGTACTCATCCATCATGTAACATAGTTATTCATCTGCATGCTGGCCATTTTGTCCAGAAGGATGCTGTGAGAGACAATATCAAATATTTGTCTCCACACCAACTAGAAATAGAAACACTGGTTTTTACATACGGAATTCAAACACAAAGAAAGAAGAGATGCCAGACCTCAATTTCCATCTGTATATTAAATATAAACTCAGTGGAGCATAATACTATTTATAACCAGGTTGTACTAATGTGAGAGAGCATTCAGGCCCCCACACTCTCATATTTTTTGTCTCCCCCTGCCCCACCTCATCCCAGAACTAAAAGTGCATAAAATAAATGCATCTTCACTAGCCGCCTGAGAAACTAAATCATGAATTTCACAAGAGTGATGCACATTTAAAAAGCCTGTACCATTAATTAACTTTTTAAAATAAGAGTCTTAGGTGGATTTAATACATACCCTCACACACCCTTTTCTGCAGTACATTTCTTTATGCCCCTCACACACACTAGCTCTCTAGGGAGAGCTCTCAGCTCTTTCCTCACATTTTATCTCATCTCTCTCTGGACCTCTTCCATGGAGAGTACTTATGAATGGTGTTCACTGCATCATTGCCCTGAAATCAACTAGATAAACCTGACAACATAGTCCTCACAGGTGACTATTATTAGTATTTCAAATATCCTGTGTAAGGCAGTTGAACAGAGATCTCCATTTAAATACTTATTCTGTTTTCCCACCACCTACATTTCTTTTCAATTTGACAACCATTTAACTAGTAGGAAGATAGCTTGTAAAGATTAATATACAAGGCAGCATCCCACCTACCTTACCTTTAAGACATTAAGAGACTAAATTCTCACAGGTTAATAATGAATTGCTATGAAGTTCAGATCTTCCTGCTTAGGCAAATAGCAAATGTTAAGTTCACCTTCATAAGACAGTCTTACGTGAGGTCACTTTAAGTGACCACTAGACAGTCACTGTCTTGTGAATGCAGAAAAAACTTGCTCTTTTTAGCTGCAAATGGAAAGGTATTCATACACATAAGCTGAAGTAGCACACTGGTCAGAAAGATGAGATTGCTATAACTTCACAAAGAGCAATACTGTCCACTGATATCATCAAATCTTAGAGTAATAAACAGCCTGTGTTTGTATAACACACATGATTTTGAGACTAATTACTAAATTTTCTCAGGCCACACTTTTTAGTTCCCTAGTGAAAACAACAACTGTAAGCAGGTTAAACAGAAGATATAAGATATAAAATACTGTAGAGGTAGAAAATATTAAAGGAATTAAGAAAAAAATTATGAAGTATTCAGTTAGAAAAAATAAATAAATCCATCCAAGACTGTTAGACATAATGATGCAAATAAAAATTCCATTTCAAAAGTCTTCTCCTGGGAGGATATCTCACCATATTCAAAGCTAATAGCTACTGTTTAGCAGTTTATCCAGTCTCACGCACTTCTGCTGTTTCTCAGTATTCCTCCTGGCCTATTTCTTAGAGGTTAGTTAATGAATTGCTTCCAAGAGAAAAAGTGAAGCTGCTTTCCCCGCCCCCCCAGATACTTAACACACTTTACATCAGCACAGCAAAAGACTCACTCACTCAAGAGAAGTACAAGGCTGACAGATCTGTTTATCATTCCAAGAACGTTCAGTATCTCAGACTGGAAGCAGCAACACAAAGTTAGACAGGAGTTAAATCAGGAGAGAAAAGCACGTGCACTACAGTACAGTTTCTTTTACCTGTTTGCAATCCTGAAGATACATGTAGACAGCAAGAAGTAAAAATGAGAGACAATTAATTCCCTCTTCAGCTTCAGGAAAGAGCTGTCAATTACATTCAGCAATTAAACCTGGTTCTATATAATCTATTCTACCACTAATGTGGAGGAAAATTAGTAGCTCTATTTGCATCATAATGTATTGTGCTACCAGACTGGCAGAATTCCTAACAGACATTTACTATAATATTTTATTAGCTGTGAGTCTGAAATACTTTCAGTAGAAGTGTAAAGCCTGCATGGTGATAAACTACCATTTCAAAACAGTCCACTTTAGACCTAAGATCTTCGATATAGCCTGGAGGAGAATTAGGACTGAATTGTAGCAGACCTTTTGAAGATACTTAGGTATTCATGAAAATTTAACAAAAGGGGTTTCATGCTGAATGTAACTTCTTGTTTTGTTTTTTTTTGGTTGGTTGGTTGGTTTTGTTTGCTTTGTTTGTTTTGTTTTGTTTTGTTTCATTTTGTTTTGTTTCTTTTTTTTTTTAGTGATAAAATGAGGAAGACTATGGAGTTTAAATTATGGAAAATGAGTGGTACAAAGGTTTCATTCTGAGATAAGGAGCAGGTTCCACATATTTGAGATCACAAGCTTCAAAATACAAATTCCTGGTAGGATTTTAGTTTAATAAATTCTAAAAGTAGAAAAAGGGTAGAAACTAAGATTAACTGAAGCATAATAACATCACTACCACCTTAAATCACTCATCCCTTGCTACTGTGTAAGAAAGAAGAGATAATGAAGAGAAAAGGAGTGCTACACTACAGGTAGTATTTTAGTACTTGTATAGTTGTCACCATTTATGTATGCATTTAAGATGGGGAAATAAGGCAAATAAGATGGGGAACTAGTGTACAAACCATCTTGGACTTTTAAGATGCAGTTCTTCTTTGAGCAAAGGAGAATAAGAAAGGATTTTTCTTTCCCCCTCAAAATCAAAATGAAGATTTTAATTGCTGAAGTTGATTATCAACTATTTTTGACTTTTAGCACTGCCATCTAATTTGAAGTAAATAGCTCAAAGGACAGCTGGTGAAAGCTTGCTGAAGTTCATGAACTCTAATACATACCCACTGATTTTTTTCCCCTAACAGTTGCTGGTTTTTTAATCTAAGACATAATACTAAGTGTCAAAAATAAGTATGCTCATACCAATAACCACACCACATGACTGTCCTGGGTGTTTTGTTTGCTTTGAGTTTTATTTGGTTTGGTTTTGGTTATTTTGTTTTATGGGTTTTTTTGTTTGGTTGGTTTTGGTTTTGGTTTTTTGGTTGGGGTTTTTTTTTGTTTGGGTGTTTTGTTTTGTTTTGTTTTGTTTTGTTTTGTTTTTTTAATAGAGATATAGCTTGATATATCTGTTGGTGTGATTTTTCACTGAATACACATGTACCCTCCAAGTCACATTTTTTGTTCAAATCCAGTCACATAAACTGCTACATACAACAATGATACTACATATCACTGTATAATATGTAGTGATGGAGCAGTGAGTCCCACAGAGCAAAATCAGAGAACAAAGTTTTTAAAGATTAAAATGATTGAATATATTTGAAAGGATATCTGAAAACAGAAGCATGTGAAGGTAAGAAGAATCCTCCTCTACTATGGGGCAGAACATTATCAAGAAGAAAGAGTTGAGGAAAAGATGAAAGTATTAATGAGACAAAAAAGAACGAAAAAAAAAAAAGTTAAAATCTAGGTAAGCTAGTTTTCACAGCTGCAGACACAAAACCAAAGCCAAACACCTCCACTTGCATCCATTCCAAAGGGAGAAATACCAAATCTACCTAGCTTATAGTGCAATAATTGCATGCTGGATCCCATGAAAGAGGCCCATGGGGAGACTGCAAGCACTGCTTCGTGTCATAACCCTCGCAGTACACTCCTTGGGACATGGGACTCCTTCAAGACACACACACTGCAAGAAGTAGCACATCTCAACTCACCTCCAGGTGGCTGACATATTCAGTCACTCCAAATGGTTTTCATCAGTCTCCTGGTGACCTGAAGCTCCTCAGGACAGGAACCTTAAGAGCCCAGATGAAGCTGAAATCGATGGGTCAAATTGTAGATGTTCTATACTAATTTTTTTATTTATTCATTCCCTTTCTCAAGTGTTTGGACAAGAAATTAGAGAAAATCACTTTCAGTTAAGCTATAGTTATATTTATGTATAAAGAGGAAATTGCACTGTTCTTGAAGGCAAAAAAAGTAAACTTTTTTCCGGCAAGAAAATAAATAAAATGTGGAGAAAAGCCCTCCCTTGTCTGCTCAGCTCCATTATAGATGCAAGCCTATTAAGAGTTGTTACAATTTTGTCCTTTGTGTGGAAAGAGACAACTGAGAAAAAACAGAAAGCGATGCAAGAATATGCAGCGTGTGCAGATGAACAGAGTAGGAAATATCAAATGGAACAATACCTGCTCAATCAGATCTAGAAACCTGTTAATACTCATGTGCTGCACACAGTCTTTTGTTCACAATTTAAAAGAGTCCTCAGGAAACTGGAATTTTATACATGCTAAACTTCTTAACTGAAGTGAACACAGTTTTATCATCTTTAAAATGTGTGAGTCCCCAGACAAATAAAAACATCTGTTTGGTCTTTGGAAGCTTTTTCAAAACACCTACACAAGTCATATTAACACACTTCTCCAGTAAGTCTCCAGGGCAACCTTAACGCCTACTGAAATTCAAGAAGGATTGTACTTTACTGATAAAATTGAGAAATAGTTTAGAAACTATTTCTGTAAGTAAAGTTTCACTGTAAATTTTCACTGTGCCATCTCGTAACATCAAGGACATAAGAAGGGGATACAGGTTTTAAGAAAGAACTGTTGGCCTGAAAATAAACACCTCAATACCACACACAACACTTATCATAAGAGATATGAACTCTTTCAGAAATCACTATACTTCAATGAAAGAAGAGCATTAACTCAGTTAATTTGCTGGCTAAATTCCCATTCTGATAATTATGCTCTTAAAACTTCAATCTACGTTGCCATTTTTACTGGCTGTAATAAATGTTATGTTCATATATTTGAGTATCATCATACTACCTTAACACCTTCTAAATGCCCTTAAACTTGACCTGGAAAGCCACAGGCCCTCCTTGGAGGCACTGGTTTTTGTTTTACTCACTGGAATGGGGCTTGGAAGAAGTACTGCAAGATATGGTACAGTTAGATCTACTGTCCACATTACAACGTGCATGTGGAAGCTCTGGTGATCATTCTCTAAGAGACATTATGATTAATAGATTAGTTTGGTTGGGACATACATGCTTCTAAGTCTCTAAATCAGTGTGTAAATAAAACTTCTACCTTCTTCATAAAGTGATGAAGACAAAAACAACATGAAAGGTTTTTTACCTGGTGTCAGCCTCAGTTGCACAGCTGCATCCAATAGACTGTAGGGGACTCAGTGACCCCTCATGTAATTTTTCTTAGGGTATATACTATGGCTAAAAGATGTCTCAAATTTGTTCACTGTACATTTATTCTAAAAGAATAATATAGCAACATCCCTGTGATCACATTGCGTTGCACCGGTTCTCATACAGCAAAAATTTTCTTCCTTCCATATCACAGCAGCTATTTCTCTGTGTCATTTCACTGTACACTCTGAATCAAATGGTGTGGGTCATCATTAATTCAGAAATCATTATTTGTTTTCTTAACTAACACAGAGAAATAGCTGCTGCAATATGGAGTGTGGTGAAATAAACACTTGAAGAAAAGGTCAAAGATCATTGTTTACAGAACCATTGCACTGTCTACTCTTTTATATGGTTTTGAATCATGGGTTGTCTACTGCCACCACCTGCGTCTCCTAGAACACTTCCATCAGCGCTGTCTCCACACAATCCTAAACATCCACTGGTCAGATTATGTCACTAATATGTCTGTTCTAGAACAAGCAGCAGTCACAAGTATTGAGGCCATGTTGCTGAGAACACAGCTGCGTTGGGCAGGGCACGTCTCAAGCATGAAGGACCACCACCTCCCTAAGATGGTGCTTTATGGTGAACTTGCCACCGGCTGCCGCATGAGAGGAGCCCCGAAGAGGAGATACAAGGACTCCTTGAAATAACATCTCAACCTTGGCCATATTGATCAACAGAACTGGTCTACTCTGGTCTCATATTGGGAGGCCTGGAGACACACCATCTATAATGCTGCTGATGCTTTTGAAAAAGCACACAGGATCACCCTTGAGGAGAAAAGGCAACGCAGAAAGAATCGTGTCTTGCAGAATATACCACCTAAGGAGTCTTTCTGCTGTGCCTTTTGCAACCAGACGTGCCTGTCTCATATTGGCCTTTTTAGCCACCAACGCGCTTGTAACAAACGTGGGTAGAGCCCTTCCCAAATCTTTGTTCGCGAAGCCCAGCCATGATGATGATGAGTTATTCTGTTGAATGCGATGGAAACATGATTGCTTCTAGCCTCTGCATCAGGTTTTGATTAGGGTTTGAATTTGTTTTGTTTCTGCCCAGGGAAACAGACTGGAAAATTGCAAATAATAAACAACATTCAATCATTATTGTACTATTTTCGAATTCAACACAGTTTTGGGGTCTTCAAATACCAAGTTCATACTGATCCATAGTCTTATCAAATATTCAGAAGTGTTTAAGACTCCACAAGTAAACGTACCCTACTCTTCCTAGATATTTCTTGCACTGTTAAAATGAAGTGTGGCCATCAGAAGAGTTAATAGAATTCGGATCAAAAATGCACTGGAACCACCATACTGGAAACAACCAAAAATACAGAAACCCAAGAATAAAGTTATCTGACACAATTAGGAGAGGAAGAGAGCTTCTAAGGGCCATTCATTAGAGTTTGATTTGTGCCCCAGAGCATGATAACTTATCTTTCCTTTGAAAAGAGAGGCTCCTTAAAACATATTTTATATAAATAACAATATTCACAGCTCCATAAAACTGTATCTGTAATGATATTATTACAGTGAATTTTATGGTTTATTTATACACTGACTTAAAGTAGTTCCTTTTAAATGTAATGCCTTCCAGTTTCAGCGAATGTTTCAATGTTGTTTTGTGTTAAAACAATGCAAAGAGAAATCTTTTTGACCCTTTTCCCTCAAAAATCTTTACTTTTGGAAGAAAAGGACACCATCTCTGGGGCTTCTTGTTTTTTAGTTTTTGGTTTTTTTGTGTGTTTATATGTGTGTGTAGGTTTGTTTTATTTTTTTTTTATTATATTGCACACTTCAATTACTGCTTTATATCAAGCAAGTTTAAAACTCTTCTTTACCATTCCCTTCTTACATTGATGTTGCCTCCCAGCTCTCATTTTCCTTACATCTGCACAACTTGTGTGGGCTATTTTTCCTCCCCTGGTATATGGAAGTGGCAGAGGACCCTGATATTTGAGGAGTATATTTACTCATATACTATTTGATAGCATTTAATTTTAATGCTTCTTTTTTTTCTAGAAAGAGGCAGTTTAAAAAGCACACATATGTGTAGCTAGAAACAGACATTGCATTGTAGTAGACTGTCCAAGAACATGTTCATTTTTATCAGAATCTGTACTTCAAAAGACAGTTCAAGATTTTAGTGGGCAGAAGGAGGAAAAAAAAAAGAAAGAGAAAAGAAGAAAGTGATTTCCCCCCTGATTTCTTTGCAGCTCACTGCAGACTAATGCATTCTGAGAACTCTAAAAGCAGTATCCCGGCAAAAACATCTTGTGATAATACCTTACAGCAAAAGTGCTTGTGCTCAAGCCAAGCACAAAGACTAATTATCGAACTTTGAAGTAAAATATCCCTTCACTTCTGAAGCTCTTTCTTTCCCTTCAGAAAGGGTTTAGAAGTTCTGAGGAAAGTAATGTCCAAATGCAACTCAATACCTGTAATTCAATTCTTTCCTTTTCTCCTAATTAATTCTTAACTATGCAAGGAATAAGCTCTGTATCAAGTAGTCTATAATTCTACCTTATCTAAAATTCATGCAGTCATTCACCAGTTAATCTTCTAAAACTGCGAAATGCTATATACGTTGACTCTGATGAAGAAGGCATCACAAAACCTCCAAGGATTAAAAAGCAGTGAATAAGTTCTGTGTGTGTGTCAGTGAGAAAAATAGACCAGGACGCATGGGACCTCAGTTCCTCTTTGGCCTCAAAATATGCTATTGCATAACAAACTTTTTCTGGGATCTAAAATCAATCTCAAAACCCTCATTGAACAATCCTGACCAATCTAGAAGTGTAATATTCTCAAACAACATTTTGTTGTATTAGTACTAAGACTTCTTTTCTAACTATTGCTGCCATATACAATGAGAATAATATGGAAATATTGAATGTAACTTGCTTGTAGTGGCTTTAAATTTCCTTTAGTTTTTGCCTGTAGACACAGTCATTTGAGAGGTACAAAATACCCACTATACAATAAGTAGGGATCCACAATAGCTATCTACTTGCTGTATAATACATGTGAGGGATTTGTAATATAGTATATGTACTACATCTGACAGTGAAGACAATTTCCATCTCTGTGGAGATAACACAAAGGAAATAGGAGTAAATAATCTGCAACTGATAGTTTACAGAGAAAAAAGTGAATAATGTAAAAAGTGATTTTACTTTTCTGAATATTAAAAATGACCATAGGAGACAGACAAGTTTTTATATTCTTATGTTTTATGTGTCATTTGAGCCATCTGGCTGGCAGTCAGAGCAACTAAACTGTCATTCTCTTCATCTCCACAAGAGAGGAATATAACCTGATTTTCCTACCATAATGTGTACTGATGGAACAAGACATAAAAGCTTTTACCTGGACCAGAGCCTGGGAAGATCCCAGTGACAGCTTTTATGGCATTTCAACTCAGTTTCTGAACAGGAGCAATTGGCCATCCCAGGGCTGGTGACAGCTCTTTGTTGCTTGTCAGAGAGGAACTGACAAGCAAGGGCAGATGAGAAGGTTCATCTACAGTGTTTTTACTGAACCTAGACCAAGATTTCTGAACTGCAACATGATGGTTTATCTGGTCAGAACAGTCGGTTCAAGATTTCAACCTATTCAACACTGCAGAACAAAAACCATGTTCATTCTCCCTACTTCTCAATCAATAGGATTAAACTCTCACATATATATCTGGGGAAGGTTATACTCTCCCTTAGACCCCCTTAAATGTAGGTAACAGTTCCTGACATACTCATTCCTTAAGACGACACTTTTATTTGTCCTATACAGAAAATATTTGCCTGGAGAATACTGAGCAACATGTATTCTAGAAAGTGGGACTACAGCCTTTGCTTCTTTGTTTTCTGTGTTACACAGGTTTTCTGCCAAATATAATTTAACTTTTAAGACAATTTGCTTCCTTTCTTCTTCTTCCCTGCCCATGAATTGCAGTTATAGGTTGCAGACACTGTGTAGTGAAGTTCTGGAGTGGTGCTGGGCACCAGTAGGTTTATCTCAATCTCTGGGTTGTAATCCGGACAGATCTCTAAGAAAGATGATCTCTTGTAATCTTCAGCCTTTGCCATGACATTTATAGGAATAATGAATCTCTGTCCAAACCATTTATTTCATTTCTGTAAGTGTTAGGGTAAAAATCACCACAGAAACATACATTTCGAGGTATTTGCATTTTGAATGAAAGTCCTTACTGTGACAAAGATGACATTTCAACTCGTCATAGGTTTACTTGTTCTAAAAAACCAAACACGAATTTTCTTTCCCCACCTCCCTGAGAGAAAGGTGTTGAATGGGGGAGAGCAGTTTTTTGCCTTGGGTGATTGACCTACACAAAAGAACTAGCTGGTAGAACTGCATTCCAGGCTGATGGCCCTCTCTAAGGCTGGGGGGTGTGTGTGTGTGGGAATATGAGGATGAGGTTTTTGTTTGTTTGTTTTTTTCCTTCCTCTTCTTGGAAATGGGACACTTCACTTTTTTGCCTTAATGGGGGCCAGGTGTGTGTTGGAAAAGCTCTGAGGCTGTTTTACTCTCAGCCTGGTCATCTGGCTGTTTTCTGGCCTTGGCTTGCCTACACTCTGCTCTGTCCCCAGCTGAACCTGCTCAGATTTCATCAGAGAGGTTTGGCCCATCCTGCAGAGGAACCTTTTGGGGAGGGGGGTCGATTTTTCCCTCCTTTGATCCCGTGTTTTGTCAGCAGTTTGTGCTCATCGAGGAAAGGGGGGAGTCCCAGCCACAACCAGCCACAGACAGTGTGAGTTTCATGGGAAGAAACTGCCCTTCTTTCCCCTTTTTTCCCTTCCCCTCCTCGGTGGGGGGGAAATCTCCGTTGTCGGCTTCTCCTGCGAACCGGGGCCCCATGCGGCGACCGCCAGAGCCCAACAGCGCTCCCTGCTGAGCAACACAGAGCACTGCAGGCTCTGCACCTCCAGTGATCCAACAGTGCCCCTGCCAACTGTGATTGGAATTGTGCCAGAGGACGGGAAGTATTGAACTGTTTCCTTTTTTGAAGGGGACTTTTAGTTACAGGATCATTGTTTAGTTGTTTTTTGTGTTCTTTTGTAGTTCTACCAATATACATATATCCTTTAATAAAGGGTTCTTATTTTTTCCTTTTTCCATACTTCCTCGATTGGAGACTCTTAATTTCGGATTTACAGTTGCTGAGACAGAGGAGTTTGGTCTACCTCATAAATCATCCTCCTTAGCAAAACATTTCAATCTCCTTAAACTGAGATACAACTCCATCATCAGCACTCTTGAACTTTCCTTATGAGTACAGACTCCAAGCCAGAAACAAGATTGAGAAGGAGATCATGTTTCACAAAGGTGTATCTGTGTTGACATGGTCACAAAAGGTGTATGGAACTATCTGTTATGAGCCTCCCAAATTATTTAAATACAACAATGGTATTTCATTTTATGGTAAGATGGTATTACCTCTACACTGAACAGCTTTTACACATATCCCCCTTGCATTGTTGTACCAAATATCATTTGCTCAGCCCTGTTCTAGTCAGCAGTCAAAGACCTCTATTCCACATAAGAGTTGTGGATCACAGGTATCTGTACACAGCAGCTTTCACCACTGGCCTCATTTTGTGGCTGACTTACAGAAGGACGGTGACATATTTATCCCTTCCCATATCTTTTTGCTCTTGCTTCTCCAGTTTTGGACAGAGGAAGACGCAGCTGTCTCCAAAGCACCTCTCTGCCAGCAGCTGTGTCTAATTTTGAATATGCAGAATTTTAAAGAAAACTATAGTAAATACCTTATATCACTGAATAGTTTATATTTTCAAGTCCATCCTCATAACCAATCTCTATCTGTGCCCAGGACATTGCAGTTCTCACAGCAAAAGGGAATCTCTATTTGTTAGTCCCACATGCCCTCCTCCTGGAACGTCCTTGTTAACAAAGCATTATCTCAACATTTCTTGTCAAGGAGGAACAAGAAGATGAAAAATATATTCTCCTTTATTTGAAATTCTGCCAGCTTACATATTGGCTACACAACACTTGGTTTGAAAGGCAGCATTGGGAACAATTACTGGTGCTGTAAGGTGTGAAATCGATTCGGACTGATGATTCAAGCACAGAGAATGCCAACACTACAGTGTTGGGCAGTTGTCCTGACTTGCTGTGTATGGGATTCAGTTTTCTTGATATACACAGTATTGTGCATTTGCATCCTCAGCACCAAGGGTTTGTAAAAGTCTAAGGATAGCTTTAAATCAAAATACAATACAGAGAATATTCACAGTCTAAAGATGCAGCCTGTAAAAGAAAGGAGTCTTTCATTAATTCTTTCCTTTTTGTCTGTTGCCTTTACCCTGCTATCCCAGATCCCTATTTCTATGTCTTATGTCCACTTCAGACTCACCTATTTTTTAAGTACCATCTCATAGTAGCTAATCCCCACATGAGTGGCTAAAAAACATTTATTTTAATTGTGTGTTAGACATAGTTGATTCACATCTTAGCCATCTAATCAGTCAACATATGGCAATAGGAAAATCGTCAAAACCAAAACTAAATTACTTTAATCCAGATGAAAGCTAATTCAATTCCCAAATTAAATAGATTAACAAGTTAAATAGATGTGTTACTTTTGCTAAAAAAATATCAAATTCTCATAAGTAATATTGAAAATTTAAAGCACAAAGTATCAAGAAAACAGGAAGTATATGTGAATATATGAACAGGTCAACGCTATGGTGCTCAAGGTAATAGTGTTTTGAATGAAATTGTCTGTCCATTAAGCAAGTTTAAAGAGTTGTTATTTTTGACAGAGAAAAATCTTCAAAATTTTCTTAAAGTAAGACATCCCTATATCTCATGTTATTATAGATTAACTTGGATTAGGTGATAATGCAGTATTAACCTCTTAGCATTTAGTTCACTGTTGAACAGCATTCTTTATTTTCATAGTTATTGCCACTATATGCTTTTCTTGAATATTTGCAATGAAATTCATAACACAGAATGAAAGATTTACCACGCATTTCTAATTTCATGGGCAAATCTGTCACAAAACTCCAGTCTTGTCAGACATAGTGCTGTTGGAAGTTGAGTGACTGGAACACAACAAAAGTTGGCACCTCCATCTCAGTTGCAGCTTTTATGTTGTTGTCCATTCAAGCTAATTTGTCAATGTCATTCTTCTCCAGCAAAGAAACTCTCCAATCCTTTAGCATCGGAAATAATCAGGATCATCTTCTACTAAGATTCAGCAGTAATCATCACCTCACCTATCTCTTCCTATCTGAACACCTGGCTGTTTGAGGCCCTTGATGCCCAGGCAATGTTTAGACTTCCAGCTTGTTATAGACTGTCTTTATGGGAAAGCTGAGAATACAATTTTTGTCTCCTGACTAACAAGACATGCAACTGTATCCACAGTTTCTGTTTCCCGTGTATTTAATTAAATTTGGTAGATACTGCAGAATATTTTCAAAAGGATGTTTCTGAGTCAAGATGATTCATTTATGTGATATTGAGTATGATAATTGCCAAGTGTTCTAAAATATTTAATAACTATTTCCTTACCAAATATATACGATGTTACCCAGGTAATTTCCATGAAGGTTCTATGTTTTACTAAAATACATATATGCAATTCTACTGCAAACAGAAAGGACAGTTACATACACAATGGATGGAAATTAGGAATAAGAAATTGTGCACAGGCTTCACATTGCTTTGTAGACTTCAACACACCTTTTAACCTCCTTTTATTGGTAGGATTAACTGCTTCACTTTCAAAGAGAAAAGAAGATGGGTTAACAGGCAGTTCTGAGACACTGGAGTATTTCTTAAAATCACATTAGTAACTATAAAAGCAAAGACTAAGAAATCTTTTAAAACCTTAGGAACAAAGTTCATATCATCAAAACTTGGACTGTATTAAATTGGGCAAATTTACAGAGGCAATCTTAACCACAAGCAAGTAGCGTTCCTTAGAGGACTTAAAAAGGCCTTAATTGGATCCTTCCCAGTACAGCCTACTGAGAGAAAAAATCAGAGCCCATGAGATGCTCACCAAGGAGAAGGCCTGAATAATTACAGCTGTGAAAAGAAGAAAATATATGTTAAAAAAATAGAAAAAAAAAGAAAAGAAAAAGAAAAAAGAGTATCAGAAACACAGAAAAAGACACATGAACATAATTTCAGCTGGATGTGGAATGAGAAAGGCAGTTTTGCTCACTGTTCAATATGTACAGAAGTTTGATTCATTTTAAATTGAGGGGAAAAAAATCCCAAATTTAAAACTCTGCATGAAAGCAAGCAAAGCTAGTAGCGTCCTGAAGCCCACAGCTTGGAAGTAGTATGCCTGCTGGCTGTCCAGAACAGAACTCTGGAATTAGGGCCCTAAGCAGGGACCAGCAAGAGCAGAAATCACATTCCTGCTAGAAAAGCTGATTTATTGCTGGAAACCTGTCTGGGACTCACTGAACAGCTGAAACTAGAATCAAATTTTTTAGTGGAAATTATTCAATAACTACCATCCACTTTTTTCCCCACTATCTCCAACCATGTTTCTGGCACTGTACTAAAAAGAGATAAATAGTATTAATTAGATTTACAAGTTTCCAACAGGAAAATTAATAAATCTGAAGACCATAATATCATAGTAACATATGGGTAATAAAGGGAAACATATCCAGGACTCTTGAGTTTCCTTTGGTTTCCCTGTTGGACCATGGTTGATCTAGGAACAACCAGGATCTAATAGATCATGTAAGAGAGGTACTCAACAAATTTGCAGCAATTCCTTCCACGGGAGCAACAGTGGACACTTCTGGCTTTCAGACTGTCCTTCTTGATCTTCCTGTTTTCCTTCTCTCTCTCACTTGCTGTGTGCTGAAACCTGAGAGTGGGAGTCACTATGGTGGTGAATAGCAAAGGACAGTGGTAATGGAGCATTATCACACGCTACAGAATACTCAATGAGGACGTCTTTCTCTTCAACATGACCTATTTTCTG
The DNA here is from genome assembly GCF_001715985.3 of Manacus vitellinus. Classification (NCBI taxonomy): domain Eukaryota; kingdom Metazoa; phylum Chordata; class Aves; order Passeriformes; family Pipridae; genus Manacus; species Manacus vitellinus. Next base: position 17,267,341 of record NW_021940604.1, read on the forward strand.
AGCTCTTCCTTACTGTATCAGCAATGTAAAAATGCAGGAGTCACCACATTTACTTTACTGTTAATAGCTTTTTAAGAAAGCAGAGAACTTTTACAGCACCTTCTGGCTGTGTGTGTTTAATCTCTTTTGAGATTTTCCCACTTCTACTCCAGGAACTCTTGAAAAGTATTGTATGAAGAAATTTTTCGTGCCTCTCAAATTCTTTTATAGACTATTCCTGAAACCTCAAACCTCTGTTTTATGTCTTACCCTTTAAGAGAAAGACACTGTTGAATTGGGCACAGATCATGCAGTTAGATATCTGGATCAGATAGGTACTTTATTCATAGCCAACACAGAACTGTAAGACTATTTTTAGAGGAAGAGTTTCTACCCAGATATAATATTCCAGGTTCAGCACACAACCCTGTTTGCTTTTACTGAAGTCAGCTCCCTGTTTCTGCCCTTAGTTGGTAATTAACTCCCACTTTCCCCTTGTCATACATCAAAAACACAGTGATAGGTAGGATCAGAGGAAGAAGGACAGCAGACAGCTCAGTAGGAACAGATGGACTCCAAAAGGCAAACTATTTCCATGCCGGAGTGTGACAATTTAGGGTTTTTTTGTAGTTTCCATGGTAGCTGCAATAACCACTGGACCAGGGCAGCCAAAGTGGCCTGGGCAAGTAGATACACAGCTCAACAACAGCAAGTGGCATGCCATGAGACTGCTTCTCAAGGTGAGCCTGGAGAGGGGATGAGCAAATGGCAGTGCTTGGCTCCATCTTGAACAAAAGCACTCTTGGAGTGCAGTCTGTTTTCCCTTCGAGGAAAAAGGAGCATCAGCTGTGATCCATCATGATGCAGTTATCCTCCTTTCTTAATGTCAGGGGGAACTGGTTCAAGCCACCTTTTTGTTTCTTTTTTCCACCTTCTTGTTCCCACATGCCAGCCCCATAATTGTAACCCAGCTGGCTGAGTGCAGCGTGGGATCTGTTGCCTGGCCACCAACCAAGAGCAGCCCCATGACCTGGGGCTCACTCAGCATAGCCAGCATGTGCCTCACTCAGAAAGATCAGGCACCAAGATTAGCAACCTTCCATTTTTCATTCTGTAGGAGTCATTTTGTTTCCCTTTAGTTTGCATGTGGACACTAGAGAGGCAAAGGGTAGGAATGAGATGATCTTCTTTTCACTTTTGGCAAATGAAATGGTGTTTGAAAACAAAAACTAGTTTTTGTCTTGGTATCAGTATCAGAGACTCATTCTTTGCCTGTGGTAGATCCCACAGCCTACCAGTATTTCTCTCAGAATAAGAATATAGTTCCCGAACTGAGAAAATACAAATAATTCATTCAATAAAATATTTTAAGTTGACTTATGAGAATCATATCATGATGAGGAATAAAATGTCACCTTAACTTTATTTAAGATTAAGTTGTCCTCAATCAAAAAAGGACTGTATCATTGCCAAGGTAAGAATTTTGTGCCTTGATTTAATTACAACCAGACTACACAGAAGCAGGAGCTGAGATGACAAACCCAGGTGTATGGAAAAGCACAAGGACATACATTGAGACAAATGAGAAGTGAGATTCAGGGCACCTTCTTTCATGCTTAAAATAAAATTTTGATGAAATTATGGTGCGTAAGTACAAAAAAATGTACCTGGAAGACGCAGTCATTTGCAGTCACCTTATCCCTGACCCACTTAAAGCTCATGAGGTATTTACCTGTCAGCCTGAGATTTGTCTGGGCAGCCAGCTTCAGTGTCTGAGGACAAGCAAACACATGAAGTTGTAAGGCATTAGCTGTTGCATGCCTGACACAAGAACAGTCATGTACAAAGTGAAGGCAGCTGGAGTCATTCTTGAAATGGTGCTGCCGCTTTCATTAAAGTAGTCAGACACAGGACGGGAGTGCTCTGTTCAACTCCTGTCCTTCAGGACATTCAAAATGCTATTCCACTACCAACCATTGCCTAGTAGCTTCACCGTGTGTACTAAGCATCAGTTGCTCTGCAGGCAAGAAACAAAATGTCACTGCACAAGAAGAAGAGGAAAAGGAGGCTGCCTCTCTGCCAAGCAGTACTTCTGTGAGAAATCAGTTCTCTGGCCATCTAATATGAAATTACTCTAAAAAAAAAAAAAAGAGTCTTAAGTGGTATCTTTTGAACCTTTTCAGTGACAAGTACTTATTTTTTAGGAATGCATCACCTGTGTCTGGGGTGACCCAGTATCTACTCCTGAATGTTTCTCTAGACCAAATGAAGTACCAAAGTGGAGAAAATACAGAAAGAAGCATATTCATTCCTCTGAATGCTATCTACCCATCAGGTATGAAATGTCACCCCCTTAGAAGAGTCTTCCAGTCAGACTTTGAGCACAATCAAAATTTAGGTGGATACATATTGCCTATAAAACTATGACTTGTCAATCCTGATTATTTATGTTTCAACAATGAAGCAAGAGAAAGTACTGAGTAGTATCAGAGGGTGATAGACTATACATTTGAGTGTACATATTTACTTACCTACACTCAAACATTCCTGTTACTCTACATGAATATTTGTGCTTAAGTTATCTTTGAAATCATCTCTTGCCTGAAATTTTTTGCCACAGCTGTAATGGGGTATGAGCTTGCCTGTTTCAGATTATTGCATGTTTACACTCAGTGATACTTTCTTAAATGATATTGGTTTTCATATCATACTCCACATGCATGTTACTGCGTATGCAATTTGCACTACGCATATGCATATCTTTATGGAAGCAGGTAGGTGTATCTGAAAAGCCTCTGTTGTAAATTCAACACAAGAACTGTGACTTCTTATTTATAAATACACCACCTATGAATAGGCCTATGAATAGACCTATCATTTTTTTTTTTAATTCTCAATTGGTTTACATAGTCACCAAATAAAAATTAATTATATGTTGCAGTTTACATATCTGGAAATCATGATGCCTGGACAGTTTATTTCTACAAGCTTTATGGTCCTTTGGAGAAAAAAAAACCAACTTATAGATCGTGTTATGCAATTTTCAATATCCTTTAAAAACCATGAAGGGAATTGAAAATCAAGTAAGTTCCCTGTTCTGTAGAAAATGGGCAACTAAAGTGGTAAAAAAAAATAAAGCCCTGTGTTGAAATATAAAACGGGACACACACCTAGACTGGATTTCACTAGGTCAGGAACTATTCGTCTTCCAGAATGTGTATCAAATTTCTGCTTTAACTGAAGTCATGCAAAGTAGGTACTGTCTCAGTTATGAGTAACTAGGGAATATTATTTAAATTATGTAGCTCATAAACTTAATAAGATTGAAATGTTTAATAAAAATAACACTTTTAGCTCTTTTTATGATTCCTTGAATTTCCCTGTGTATTTTATCTTTTTATAAAATAAACTAAAGATTGCTTCACGTTCATCAAAATCCCCTAACTGATGAAAATTTGCCTCTCTTCATAATGAGTCCATGTTTTATTTATAGGACGAGTGAGAAGGCAAAAAACCCATGATTAAATTTTTGTCTTTGGGAAACTACACAGAACACTAAGAAAAAGGATTGTTTCTACATAGAAACTGGTGGTGAATAAGTTAGTGGTTGTTTAAAAAGTTATGAGTTTCAGTTTATTAAAACAATAATAAATGTACATTTTAAACTGTTAGAATCTGTAATATAGAATTTGTATTTGATATGAAAACTCTCTTTTCCATGTCACAAGTCAGCAATTAAGGTTTCAAAGGAAATCCCCTACGTAAGTCAGATCAGTGACTCAAGATTTTTTTGCAGATGTTCATATATTAAAATAAGGGATACTATGAATGTAAAAGAGAACTATATATTGGAGTGAGAAGTGTTCAAAACAAAACCCCTGTGATCAAGAATGAAAAACAGAGGCACCTCTCAGACACCTCAGGACAGTTTGAACAAAAAATTCTCACATATAGAAAATGAAAAAAAAAAGATTATGTTGTCCTTGTACTTGCTAATAACTCTATGGCCTAGACAAAATTCCCAGGTGTTTGAACCTCTCCTTTACACTACATTTTTCACAAGGGACAAGTTTACATCTTTTGCTGCTAAGAGAAACATATTGTCCTGTTGCTTACTTTGTTTTAAATCTAGTGTGTCTTCCTCAATGATGATTCATGTCAATAGTTAAAGGACTCTGGAGCCATTAGTCTTACCAGTGTATCACAAACACTTAAGTCCTTCAATTTTTTCATTCTGAAAGTGACAATGTATGAAGTAAACTCAGAAAAGGATAATTTTTGCTTTTAAATTTTCGGAAGGCCTTAAGAGAAGTCAAACTTTGTTCCATTTCTGTATTGGAATAATGAAACAGAAAGAAAATATTTTGGGGACCACCTGACGCTGATTTTGGATTTTCATGGGATATTTTTACAGTCATAAAATCTATGAGTATTAGAATGATCTAATGCATAGTAGCAACACAAGTTGCTATTAACTGTGCAACAACAAAAATGATTCTTGTCTATGACTGGTAACAACCATGTAACATAGGGCAATTATTACCAGAGGGTCTATTGAAATATATTAAAAAGTAAAGTGTTAAGTCTCTAAGTATTTAATTTCTTTCCTCATTAGGGAAAGTTCTCACAAATGTCAAAGATGTTTCTGAGCAAGTATTTGAATTTAGTCTTTTCAACGTGTAAAACCACACTCTTGCCATGTGATAAACTTTTAGTGGTGCTGGTAACTGTCACATCATACAAAGTAAGCCTAAAAAGTCTCATTTTGTGAAGCGGCTAAAAAGACACTTCTCATGAAATACAACCTAGGTTTGTCCTCAGACCTCATCTACCCAAAATGGTCTTGGCAAATATTTTCAGGAGCCTAAATCAGCCCTTTAGTCTTCTGTCTGCTCTGATTAGTCACTACAGGGTCATATTTTCTTCCAGAAGAAAATTCAAAGGAGAAGTCTAACATGGAACATCCCTAAGGTGACCCTCTAGAAGAGGTAAAATATTTTCCATTGATTTTGAAGGGAGTTGAGGAAAACTTACCAGCTAACCTACATGGCTAAGTTCAGTTTAATCAATGGTATGAATATCTTCAAAATTTTATTCATTTGTTCTTAAAGATACAATAGTTCTGTAAGTGGGGACATGTCATGGATGACTTACTATCACCTGCAGTCTGATGCATGCTTCTATTAATCTCCTTGGTGCTGAAGAGATGAGAGTACTTCCTAGAGTCTTAGTCATATGAGCACACTTGTTTGCAGAAGTATCATGAAATCAGTGGTAGCAGTGACAGAAAATTTTAGCAAAATAAAATAACCTCTTTATGTCTGTTTCTTGAAATAGTTGACAGTCTTCACAGCTCTTCATACATGCTAAAGCACAGTTTAGATGTATTTCTTTCAAAGAACCATAAATCAGTATCTAACTGGTTTATTAACTCATCTAATATAATTAATGCAACACTTCAATTTCAAATTATTTTATTAAAAATATTAGGGCTATTCGAGTCTCCTCAGTAAATCAGACAAACTGGTTAGTAGCTAGGTCTTCAGAGATCTGCCAGAACAGAGGTGATCGTATTTTACAGTGTCAAGCTGGATTCAGCTGTGGTCAGTGATATCACATTTTTCCTATTCATTGCTACTACTTTTTCTCTTTTAATAGGGTGTAGTCTTTTTATAAGTCTACCAAGATCTAATGTTTAAGTATTTCATGATTGAACTATAAAGTTTAGGCCACCAGTAGCTTATTATACTGTGGTGGGTGAGTAAAGAGAGTCTTCAGCACTCTCTGTGCCTCTCATTACCATTTCTAACTGCTTAACATAGCCTGGAACTGCTGAGCATTATGATACTGAGCCGTGCTGCCTTTTGGTTACTGTTTGGACTCTCACTGTGTTCATCGTCTGAGCTTGACTCTCTTTGCAAGGAGTGATTTATCATTGCTGCCCTCTCACACAGAAACATATGCAGCAGTCACTGTAGTCAGGCTTAAGGTGTTCAAAGAGATACTTTGAATCTGAAGAGATTTACAAAATGGATGTAAATTCTCTGATGTAGTATATGTGCAGGTTTTTTTCCTTTTGTAATTACATAGATTTGGAAAAAAGTTGGAAAAAGAAAATGTCTCATCTAGTTGTGTCCCATTTCCATGCAAATTTTCAGTATTCCATAATACACATTGACTAGTGTTTTCAAGATTTGTTCATGTATTGATTTTATGTATGAAAAAGTTAAGTTGGCATAAAACCAGGTCAAAAAGCAAAACAAAACAAAAACAAAACCAAAACTAATCTCTCATTTTATTTGTGGGTAAAGTGGCTTTAAAAATAAATGTTTTCCTAAGAAATGTATCTAATATGGAATTAAATTCTGCAAAGTTCCTGCTTAGAACAGCAGGACTTTCAGGTGTATGGGTGTGTTAGTTTACAGATTTTAATTGAAAATTGTATTGTTTTAATGCATGCTGAAACTACAGTGTATTTGCAATGAACCATGAGATAACAAGTTTATGCAGCAGTTAAAATATCCTCACTATAAATTATATAATCGGAAATCCCAGTACTGACACTAAAATCACAGTCATTTAATATTAAATGGAAAGAAAAAGGAACGTACTTAGTATCAATTCTGAAAAAGTCTCAGACTTGAATCTCTTGCACATAAGCAATAGCTCACAGTAACACTTCCAGGTACAACCAATATATCATACCAATATACAGAAAATTCACCCAAACTAGTAGGGTTTGCATATACAAATCCAGAAGCAGAAGCACGTTAGCTAAAAAATTTTGAGCTAAAACATACATACATTCTTGAAAAATTCTGACCTAAAGATTTTACCAGTTTAACAGTTGCAAAGTATTGTCAGAGAGATTTTTCATCTATATTTAGGAAGTGTTATGCTTTTGCTTGACGTGGTAAAGAGAAGGCTGATTTCCTGTACGTAGTATTCTCATACCACTGATGACACCAGTTGGGACATTTCACAGACAATTAAGTTACCAGTGTGGTCTCCCTGCACATCATGCTCTTTATATTCCTGGCACCAGGGCACTGAAAAAGTGCCACTAAAGAAGCTACCAGAGATGTTTCAGAGGCATGGCTTTTGAAGTTTAAGATTATTATGAATATGGAAATACATTGGGCATACATTGAGGGGAGAGGGAAGTAGCATTTTAAAACATATTGTGCATTAAGGGCTAGGCAACAAGTGGTGTGGAAGAATGATTGGATATATCAACAGTGATAATATAGTTATTAATGCTGTTATTAATGATAACTATTGCCTTTCTATACAGTATAAATAATGCTAAACCTTTTACAGGTTTTTACTGGGTAAATTGATAACAGAGTGGTTGTCCCTCACAAATTATCTTAATTACAATATCACTACAAGTTGCTTATGTTTTAGATTATATTTTATTAAGTACTTGTTTGTCTCCTTCAGAAACAGTTATGAGCATATATATAGTAAATTGAATTAACTGAAATCTTGTATCTTCTTAACAGAAATCACATTGAGAGTTGTAGTATGACTTCAGAGTGCTCTGATATGCAAGGATGTAATTAAAGCCATTCACTTGTATATATAAAAATATACAAACACACATGCACATACATGTACAGATATACATATACGTGTTTGTATAAACTTATATATATATCCATTACATTATATTAGAACAAGGCATAATATCTATTTTAATGCCCATTAGTTTACAAGTGAAAATATTATCTCAATGTAGAATTAAAAGAAAGTTACCCTAGTTTAGGGAACTGTAATTTGACGGGATATGAATTTTTCTGTGTCCTTTGTGGGACTTCATTAGGAAATGTTTTCTTATTTCACATTGCAAAAGAAAAAAAAAACAACCAGGTTTACTTTTGTTAACCTAAGAGCTAATTTGAAATCTAATATTATTAGTATGCCAAGTTCCTAAATATATGTATTTTCTTGTCTTGTGAAAGCAGTAATGTGGTTTAGTAATAGGGTAAATTTGTATAGATATGTAAACTGAGAATTACATGAGAGGATTGTATTAAGTTGATTTTATTTTAAAATTATTTATGGTCTGCTAAGGAGAAATTAATATAAAAAATGCAGTCACTTCTTTGGATGGAAGCATTCAGACTTGGCACTTGATTTCTGTTATGAAATATTTACATTCAATTACTATTTAAATATGTTTTATGTTGCGCCTTATACACATTTCCAATAAACTGTCTGTTTGATTGTGTAGGCTGCACCCATCATCATGGGATGTGAATGCTTAATGAGTTTGTAATCTCCACAAATCAACTACTCTAAGGAAAGAGCTAGAGAAGATAATATTTTAACTCAAAATATAGTGAATATATTAGACAAAATACAAAGAGATAAAATACAGAGAAGTATAGTCAGTGCCTCAGTACAGCAATATATAAAGGGACATAGAAAAATGACAACTCAAGTACAAATTAATATTTCATGTGTTGCCTGTAACTCTTCTCTTGAAGCCTAATGCTCCAGAGGGGTAAATGTCCTTTAGTACAACCATTTTGCCTCAGTCTGTATACATCCGTAGCTTGTTGTTACTGATGTGTCAGACGTCACAGCTAGCAAAAAGAAGCAATGACTAGTTTTGCACATAACTTCTGGCACTAGGAACAGAAAATTTTAACTATAGGGGTCAGGGATTGATTGATACCTCATCATGAGCTAGCTGGCTCCTTTATCAACACTATGGAAAAAATATTTTTACAGCATCTGAGGCTCTGGAGTCCAGAGCCCAAAACTGCAGTAAAGCCACTACAGAAAAAAATTTCACATGCAACATATGATATAACTTAATGACTGGGTTGGTCAGGATTTGTATATCAAATCATATACGAACTAGCTCATCAATGTGTCCCTTCAAAAAGTAATTTTTTTGCTTCTCAGAAATACAGACCTTTAGGGTCTGACAGACATTATTAACTCTTCAAAATCAGTCGGGTAAGGTGGTCAGATGGGTAAGCAACAAAGGCTGTTTGAAGAACTGATAAATGCCAGAAGCCAGGTACCAGCAAACAGCTAAAAGAGGGCTGTAAGGCATTGATTAGAAATTCTCTTTGCTCTTTTGATCAATGCAAAGTTAACAATGCCATCTGACTACAGTGTGTGCACTCAGTAGGATTAATTTCTCCACAAACTCAGGTTAAAGAAATACAATCAGTAACAGCACTAATATGTAGTTAGTTAGTCTTTATGAGTTCGTAAATACAGATCATAATGTTTTTGAATAACAACACCAATTCTTTCACAGCAAAGTAAGGAAAGAGCTTACTAGATGTAGGCATCTAAAAATAAAGCTGAGAAGAAAGATTAAATTTAAGATATAGCTAGCTTATAGTTAATTTATGTTGGTTTATATCTATTTGTTTCCATCTCTTAAATCACAGGATTTGAACCGATGCAATTTATGTTGATGGTTGCCTTTCACTTGCAGAAGTCATTCTCCTTCCCCTCTTTCAATTTAGGAAGCAAATAATCCCTGTGAACAACTGTAGTTTTGACTTTGCCACAATTAAAGCCTTTTTTTCATTTATGACCCCGTCCCCCCAAATGTCCCTAGACTGTAAAATTATTTGAGAACTGAAAGTAAAAATATATTTCAACCCACAATATATTTTTTACTAAGCTCCTGAATCTGAATAACCTTCTAAAAGTTGTGGATTACTTGAAATAGGACTGTGAATTCAGATACAATTTTTACAAAGCGACCTTTTTGTTAAATTAAGCAAAATAAGAACTCCACATCGGACTGCCAAACTCCAGTCTTGGAGTTTCTGAAGTGTCCATCTAAGTGTCATAGTTTGAGGCCACATCCTGTTTTCCTTTCATAAGACAGAATTAATATAATAACTCTAGATCATAACCCTTAGAGTTCACCTTCAGACTAGGCAATGCCTATTTAAAATTCACTAAATTCAAAATACCATAGTGACTACACCAGTGATACTAAATGATACCATGGAATAGGTCCAGTAGGTCATAAACAGAAATATGAAAGAAAAAACTCACATTGATAAAAATGAAAGACAAAAGCTGAAGATACTTGTGTCCTCAATTCTGTACATTATGTAAAGTTATTTCAGAAAGCATTAATCACATTTACATCTGATGCTCGAACAATTTAGCAGTGCCCTTGAAAAGTTTTATTGCTTTTCGAAATGTTTATTTAAATAAAATATTTTTAGTGTCACTCAGATATTGCTTTTCAAGCTCTAAGTTGATTTCTCCAATATTTAGGTTACAAAGACATGGGTATGAGAAAAGTAAGCATATTTTCTGTTAAAAGAGTCTCCTTTTTTCAATAGACCAAATTTTACGGAGAATTTAATAATATAATACGAAAAGCATTTTAAGACTTTCACTGGATTCAAATCAAAACTATATTAATCTTTGGAGGCAGAGATCCAGACTCCTATTATGCTGAGCACAGAGCTGCAGTTTAACAAACACATAATAAGTGTTTTTTCCCACACAGCACAAACAAGGTCACTTCAAACTGAAATGACTGAGGTAGATTTAACCCCTACATAAAGTAATCCTGAAAAATATTTGCCTTTCTACAACAGAAGGATAGTACTGCATTAAAGAAATTAAACCATAAACCATATACTCAGTAGAATTAAGAGTGCAAAGTATTTCAGACTGCCCTTGAAGAGTATACACTAAATACAGCTGAATACCTCGTACTAAATGGGGCTGTAGTTATTGCGAAGCTCAGAAATGGATAGTGTGTCTCATCTTAGTCTCTTATGAATAAATTTATATCTGTCAATGGCATGCAGCTAATCAGGGTACTAAATCCTTGTTTTGACTAAAACTACTTCTGGAAAATCCTGTCCTTCACCATTGGAAATGGGTGTGAACTGGCCATTATCTGACAATAACACCAGATTAAGGAAGGTAAACCCAGGTGGGCCAAATGCAGTGGATAAAGCTGCACGCAGAACAATGGATTTTAGGCTGCTAATTACAACTGAGCATTACAGCCCCCATGCCCTTAGTATACTCCTGAGGATTATCTCAATGAAATCATCCCAGCCTAAAAAGTTTATGCCCACAGTACAGGCCACTCAGATACCCTGTATACATGCCCTTCCTATTAACAGCCTTCAGCCTCTGCATAGGTGACACTGCACCAGCACATAAAGTCAAGCCAATTAATTAATTCTCAAGTATGAGTAGGAGCATGATCTTCTATGGAGGCCTCAGGGAATCTTCAGGAAAAGCTCCATTGCTAGTGGGAGGACCATGATAATATCATCACAGGAAAGGAATGGGTTTGCTTTCTCAAACCCATTCTGCACATACATTATCAGCACCAGAAACTGCACCACCCTCCAGAGATTCAGCAACAGGCTGTGACTTCAGGTGTGAATAATGTTGGCTTTTACGGGTTAGAACTAGTAAAAATAAACAAGTAGAACTAACAAAAATAACTGTGAGTAATTGTCCAATGGGTGTTCATTAGTGGATCTGTATTGTTTAGTTCATAGAATTTTAAAATATACGTGAGATTCTTCTATGCTGAACTTCTGTAAGTATTATAGGACTGTGGTAAATTCTGAGACCTATTGTTTGACTATTGTTTACTAGGAGTTCAGACAAGCAAATGGCATGAGCTAAGTATTCAAAGGCTCGACAAACCATTTTTTTTTTCTTAATGAGTATACTGGTTTTATAGCAGTTTCCAGCAACCATAGTTATTTTTAAAGATATCCCAAAGTTTTATAGGAGGCTTCTGTGAACCCGAAAAACAGTATAAGAATGTAAGATTGATAGAACTGTTCATCGCTGAAGTAATTTCTGAGTTTTTCTGCAGATATGGATTATTAAAAACGAGGCTCAGCCAACAGTAAGTGAGCATAGGAGACATTAATTAGATTAAAACTTTATTCACTGATAGGTTTTAAGATGCAAATATAAATGGGAATCTTAGAGAGTGAACATTTTGCTGGGTTCCTCTTGGCTCTACTCTGTGCAACTCTTTTGTCAGTTCTTTGGGAGAAAACAAAAAATTATAATTAATGTTGCTTGTAGATGCCACAAAGATTGTAAAAAAGGGAAAAATCATGGAAAGTATTAGAGGTGCATAATGAACATTAAATCGTATTTCTGAAAAAGCAATGCATTCCTCTGCTGCATAAATATAATACAATCTTGTATTGGATCAGAAAGTCCATATCCCCTTTGCTCTTGGTAACAATGTAGATGAATTGCCTAGTGATGCAATTTGTTCAGGTGTCTAGAGTTCCAAAACAATGTTGATAAATTGAAGGATACAGAGAAGATGTATGGAATAACTTAAGTATTGTGAAACAAACCTAATAGTAATTCTCTCCATGAGCTCAAAGGTGTTTAGCTTGATAAAAGGAAGACCAATGGTTCTATAAGTAGCTGCATGAAAACCAGGAAATTTATAAAAGAGGGTTATTTAGTCAGATTGACAAATGCCTAAAATCCAGCTACTAGCTGCAATGGAAAAATAATCTAAATATATTATATCAAAGAATAAGATACATACTTCTAACAGGGAGAGTAATCAGACCATCACTCAATCAAAGACTTTTGAAATTCCCTTTAACTAGATGTTTTTTCAGTCCAAACTGGACCTTTAAAGAAAAAAATATCTGTGTTTGTCCTCAAACAAATTAATACAGGGAAAGCCTATAGTACATGAGTTAAAGGGCACTGATTTATCCCAGGGTTTCTTTGGTAATTTAATAGAAATGTGCAATGAAATGTACAAGAAATACACAGGATAACTTACTGTGCCCTCAGCAGTTATGGACCACTGTTATATACTGATGCAAATAGATGGCAAAGGAGAAACTTCAGCAGCTGTTTTCCAGGAAAGAAAAGTGGGTCTGAATTAGATGAGTAGCATCTCTAGGCAATTCACTTTTGAAGAATTATTCTTTGGGGAGTACAGTGAAGAGAATATCTTGCACTACTTCTACCATTCAGGCAAGCCAAGTGCTGTTTAGCTGTTTTAGTGCACAAAGTCATCTTTTCTAATACTTGGGGAAGAAAATTCCCTGTACCTAGAACAGAAAAAAGTCTCTAGCTGTCTTCTGCAAATGGTTTTGACATCTTTTCACTGCCTACTTAAGCAGTCAAATTATTCTTAACCTCAGTAGAATCAAACATAGAATGTGAGGGCAAAGACTATGCTGAAAATGGATCTCTGCAGCAGTTTCATTTTCCTGTTTGTAGGGCTACTGGCTCACTGTTTGGCCTCATGTCCTTTATTAACTGCACCAGCATTCCTAGACCACAGGTACTCATAATACATAAAGATCACTGGAGATATTAAAAATTTGTGACTGAATTTCTGTACTATTCTCCAACATGTCAAAACAAAAGGAAGTTTAAGTTATTTTATTCACCAGATAGTAATTTTCTTTAAATCAGCTTGAAAATATTCAGTCATTGTCTATAAAAAAATGAATGCTGGGACCCACCTTACGGTTCAGTTAACTGAATGACTTCTGTGCAAAGAAATGCCATCTCTTCTGGAAATATGTTTGCCCCTTGCTCTGAAGAGACAATTTGTTGCTTTCTTTCTTACAAACATTACAGATAAAGTTGCCAAAGATATTACTGAATAATTGAAGATGGTCAACATCATCCCTTTCCTTAAACAAACTCCAGCTACACGAAGAGAATGTGCATGTACAAATCACTGCACACCTATTCTTTTGTAAGTGCAGAAGTAGCTAATTGCCAATCTGCAGTAGACTCATCTTCAGATCTAATCTCTTTCCTCATGCTTCCGTTTCATAAGGCAATATTTTTTCACCACCCTCAGAATCCTTTTACAAAAGCTTTCCTAAATATACTTATAAAACATCAAAATTTTGAGCAGGAAAAAAATATTAAAAGTAGAGGACTATTACAATTAGTTTAAAAGAAAGGTTTACATTTTTGCTAGAACTCCAAAGTCTGGAACATTATTCTAGGATCAATGGTGATCAAAATTTACGGTCACAGCTTTTTTTGTTATTCTTAAACTAAAAAATCTTGTCACTTTTTTAAAGTTTGTGCTGAGGGGAAAAAAAAAGGGGGTGGGTATGGAATCCATTCATTACAACACTACAAATATCTAATATCCCAGTAATTCAACTTTCTGTTCAGTCCTAAAACACTGTCTAGTCCTTGAGTTGATAGTAAAGGTCTATGTATAACTGGATAGCAGTCATATTTGCACAGCTGATATTATGAATTTTTATTTTTTAATATATTTTCTTTAATCTGTGAGACCTAAGACATAACTTGAGATTCAAGACACCTTTAGAAAATGACAGAACACATATTAAAAATTTACTGTCCAGGCTAAATAGCTTACTTGAAGTTTCTAATGAAAAAGGTCAAGCACAAGCATTCCTTTGTGTGGAAAAGCATTTTGATCATGCCCTCTGGGACCATTCTATTCCTCCAAATCTTTGTGTTTAGTATAGTTATGCCCCCAAAATAGCAAAATGGAAGTTTTCCCAAGTACACCTTCACAGAAAATGTATTGTTGTTGATATTCAATAATAACAAATTAGAAAGATTTTTTTTTGGGGAATTTTCAGTAGTACTATATGTTTTGTATAAATAAAACACATGGAGATTTAAATGCCTAAATACAAACTATAAATGTGCGTATCTGTGTGCAAGAGGATTATAATAAAAACTGAAAAGGAATAGTTCAGCAAAATAATGATATGCTTAACTTCAGGCAAAACTGAAGATAATGACTATCAGGATGCTTAAAAATTTTTACATTCTGTTATGAGTCAGGACTAGAGATTTTCAGTGTTTCTTCTGACATTTCTCTTTCCATTAATCCATTTTAGGTAGTCTCATAGCATCTTCCACCCAACGGAGTATATTGTTGTATTGGTTCTTTCTTAAACCAGGTTTATGATTGTTGAACTAAAAAATTACAGTATCAATTATAATTTAATTTTTTTTAGGATGGCAAAGTATAGAGACATTGAGCTTCATAAGTTGCTTCTGGTAAAACCGTTGTGTAGAAACATTAGATTTAAAGTATCAAGGAAAGAAAAGTACTGATATGTCACAGGCTAGAACCTACATGAGCTTCATGTCAGCTCAGTGCTTCAGATCAGTTCTACTGAAGTGGTAGCATCCCTCTTTTGAATCTGGGGTGAAGCCACTGCGGCTTAATCAAAGTAGGTAATTACAGAACAGTGCTGGATTAGTGAAAAATAGATGAAAACATTGAAATTAGCTGGATTTTTCATTGGTATTTTGCTGGTTGGAAATCAGGAAAATTAAAGGCCTGATACAGTCACTCCAAGCAGCACTTGGAGAAATCAGACAAATCTTCTCCCATAATAGCAATGCCTTTGTAAGATTGATAATTGTAATTTCTGGTTAATTTAAAAGAAAAAGCAGAATTTTTTATTTAAAACAGAACTAAGTATTGCAAGTAAGAATTTTCCTGCTCATGAATGGCCTCAACAGATGATATGCTGAGCGCCATTTGAAATTTAACTCTGATCACAATTGAAACACATATACGAAAGTGCTGCAGTGCATATTTACTCAGAACTCCACACAGCAAAATCTCAGTCTCTGTCCCTAAAAGCACCAAAGAAGGATGGAATCAAACTATGAGACTGGTTAGGAGAAAGTCGAGCTTGAAGAGGTTATCATTAATATCCCTTCAAACTGGTTAACCTTCTGATACAGATTACATCAGATTGTTTCTGTTAAAAAGAGAGTTGACATGATGACCCAGAACCCTTCCTCTCTACCTTGTTTTACCTGTTGATTGTAGTTTCTCAGTCTTGTGAGATTTTACTATTCAGTAAAAAAAATCCATGCCTCTTCTCAGTTACCAAGGACAGACTTACTAGAGCTGACAAAGGAAAGAAGGCACTAAGTAGCTCAGTCTTTTCCTCATTGTTTGTTGCTGTTTCCCCCCATATCTAACAAGAGGGGGGGATTCTCCTCAGACCTCTTTTTGTTTCTAATGTATTTATGGAAATGTTTTTTACATCAGTAATCAGATTAAGTTCTAGTTGGGCTTTGGCTCTTCTAATTTTCTCCCTGTATAAACCCATGTCATTGTCCAAAGATCATAAACTCCTCTTTTTTTTTCTGAGTTCCAGCCAAACCTCCTAGACTGACTCCTCTTGGCTATAATCTATTACCAGCAGACACCTGGCAAGTTGAAGTCCTCCATGAGAACAAGAGCTAGTGATTTTGAGATTTCTCCCAGCTGTTATAGAATATTTCATTTGCCTCTTCATCCTAGTTGAGTGGTCTGTAACAGACTCCCATCTTCCTTGTTGGCCTTCCTCTTGATTCTTAGCCATAAATACTAAAACCTACCATCACCATCATTAACCTCTAGGAAGTTAAAACACTCCCTAACACACAGGACTACCCCACCACCCCTCCTTCATTGTGTATCCCTGCTTAAGAATCTACAGTCATCCATTTCAGCACTCCAGTTGTGCAAGTGATCCCACCATATTTTCATGATGGCAACATTCTCCCACTGCACAGTGGCTTCTAGTTCCTCCAGTTTGTTGCTCCTACTGTGTGCATTGGTATAAATGCACTTCAGTTGGGGTGCTAATCTGGTCACTTTTTTGGGAGGAGAAACCCTAATTCCTGCATGACTGTTCCCAGGTACTTCTGTGGTTTCTAACAGAACAGTAACCCTCATGTCTCTGCTGCTGTCTTGGATCTTTATCCCTTTTCTCCACTGAGACAGCAGACTGAAGGACCTTGCTTGCACACAGTCCCTAAAATATAGTCCTGCTGCCTCCAGGCTTATCTCTAGCAAGCCTGATTTTATCCCTTTCCCCCTTCCAATTGAGTTTAGAGCTCTTCCAATGAGCTCTTCTGACTCCTGTGCAAAGATCCTTTTCCACTTTTGAAGCAGGTATACCCTGTCTGTCACCAACAGGCTTGGTGTCATGTACAGTAATAAATTATCAAAGTCCCCACAATTCTGCTGGTGACACCAGGCTTATAACCAGGTTATAAATCTGCTGGACCTTTCTGTTTCTTCCGTCATCATTTCTTGCAACTGAAAGCACAGAGGAGAGAAATATTTGTGCTCCTGATCCCTTAACCAGTTGTCCCAAGACCTCGAAATTTCTCTTGAGAATGCCCTCAGATTTCTTGTTGGTAACTTCATCACTGCCTCCCTGAAAAAACAATAATGGATGATAACCTGTGGGCTGCACTGGGGTAGGAAGCTTTCTCTTCACATCATTAACCCAGGCCCCGGAGAGGCACCAGGCTTCCTGAAGAAGTGGGTCCATCTGCATATTGGGCCCTCTGTTCCCTTCATAAGGGAGTGTCCTGTGATAATGACACACCTTTTCTCTTTATGGAAGCAGTTTTTATCCAGGAGATTCGCCAACTTAACCTTGGTGACACCACCACGTTAGATGAACCATCACCCTCCTTACTGTTTGGTTCCACTCACAAAGCCTCAGACCCGTTTTGTCAGGGCACCTGGGGAAGTGGGGCAGTCGCAGAGGAGACGAACCTGTCACCATTCCCCCCATCTCTTAGGTCACTGTGTTCAGTCAGGTGGACAGAGAAAATTGAATCCTCCATATCATGCATCCTGTCTGCCTGTCGGGCCTGTCCCAGAGAAAATAATCAGTGATTCCAGTTGATTCTCTCTGTTGCACTTCCCTGATACTCCACAAGGTTCTCATCCTCCCTCAGACCCCAGTCACAGAGCAGAGGCATTTTTTCCTTATATCTAGTCAAAATTTCCCATATGTGTGCTTGTGTTCATTGCTTGCCCTTCCATTTTGGACCTCTGAATCTATCTCCTCAATGTGTGTGTCTTTGCTCAGGTGGTTGTAGACCACTATAAGATACATTTTTCTTTTTTTTTTTGATGCAAGAGTACACTGCTAATTATGTGTAATTTTTGTTGATCAGAAGGACCTGGTCCTTTGCTGAAAAGTTGCTTTCTAGCTGGACCGCTTTGCTGCATGGGATCCCAGGTACAGAACTCTCCTGTGCTAAATTTCCCGAAGTTCAAGTCACTCTGTTTTTTACAGTTTGACCAGCTCCTTCTGAATATGAGCCCTGTCCTGCTGTCTGGTACCATCCTCAAATGTGCTGACCCTCCATCCCATCACTCATGCCATTAACATAGACATGAAGCAGGACTGGTCCCACCATTGACCCCTGAGGACCACTGCTAGTCATTGACCACCAGCTGGACTTTGATATTTCACTTTTTAAATATAAATTAACTATAGCATCCAACAATGCACCAGCAAGGTAGACTAAAATGTGGAACAAAATTTGTCTTAAAGAGTGGAACATCTGAAATGCCAGGTTTCCCATCTTTCTTTAATATTTACATTGCTGTTAAATTATTTTATCATTCTTTTATGTAAGAACTTTCCCACCCCTTCTTGCATACTCACCTTTCTTAGGATCTGCAGCAGTGTGACTGTTGAAGAAACACCAAAGCACTGGAGAATGATTTGCAGAACTCTAAATAAGTGTGTAAAACCTTTAGGAATTTACTAAGAAAATTAATTGTTTTCATTGGTGTTGCTGTGGGTTCTTTTTTATTGTCTACCTACATGAATGCTTTTCTGAAAGACAGGATTCATCTGTATTTGTTATTTTGTCCCATCACAATTACTGGTACTCTGGGGTGCTTTGGTTACATCACTCCCTATTACAGTGCAAGTTCCCTTTTCTGATACTCATATAATTTGAAGCGTTACTTTTTTGTACTTTAGAATAGAGGATCTTAGTTTAATGGCAGTTTGACAGCTTTTCCTCCAAGCGACAAACTAAAATTGATCAAATGTACATTAGAACTTTTAACTCTGAATCATGTGGTATCCTGTAGGGAATGCAGCTGGAATAAATTGTGGCGTATGAAAAACACTGCACTCATAAACAGATCATTCACACTAAGCTTCCTATCATCTCCTTTTATCTGCTTGACTGGCTTCCTTGGGTTTAAAAGAGGTGTCCAGGACAACTGTAATAATTTCAGATCAAAATCCTTTAAGTTCTTTGTCACAGTCCTATTGTGTAGTCAAATTCCAGGTACTATGAATCAGGTATTCAGGTAGTACTGCTAAGTCAGAACTAATAAAGTCCAGAATTTCTTGTATACAATGAAGGTTTTTTAAGCCAAAAATGGCATGACATCAACAAAAAAACCGAACCAAAACAAAAACCCAACAAAAAAAAAATCAGAATGGGATTTATAGTTTGTTTGTTTAATAAAATTGAACTATGTACTAGATTATTGATGACATTGAAAAGTGGAAAAATTATTTTCTCTCTAAAATTATAATAACTGATTGATCCTTTGCTTAGACTGATACTGACCGGGAGTCATCAAAAAAACACATCAAACCACATCAGCTTTGTAAAACGGGCGTGAAAATATATTTGGTTAATCACTTTTCTGATGGTCATTGCAAATGCAAATATAGCAAATGCTGGCAAGGCACTTTGAGCACGAAGCAGTTGCTAACCATGGTGAAGCATTAACAGCCATATATAAGGTCTTTCCTGGTAGTCTATCCAGTGAAATTACAAGGTGTAGTATACATATTCGCACTAGACTTCTACTTATGTTCAGCAAATAGCCCTGTTCTAGAAATCCACAGAGATTCCTTTGCCTAAAATATAAAATGGCCTTTGAAACCTATGAAGTCTTGTATGTCAACAGTTTGATGTATTATGAATACTATCAGATTATTTCTTTACTTCTTGTCACTGGACTTGAATCCTTCCTAATTTTTGGAGACTTCATGTTTTTTTCATATAAGGAACTAAGAAGTTTTATATCAACAAGCTGTAAATAAATAAACTAAGTTTATTTCTGGACAAATCAGAGTTCTGTTCTGCAAGGTTCTCTGATACAGAATATGGTACTTCTATCTACAGTTCTGACAGATACACTTTACTGATATTTAAATGAATTATTATTTCCCTTTCACTGTAGTAATGATAAGATCTATTTGACATTTATAACCTCGTAGAATGCTTGATTTGAGGCAGCTCTGAGGATGACACTGCATCAGCTGTCAGCATTCTCCAGAGGAAAGTATTGTTTTTCCTGTTACCTCACTTCATTTTTTCTGTTCTCTCTGAAATAGTAGTACTGGGAGAATATCATATTAAGATAATTTTTATGCCCAATTCACTATCTGCTTCAATAAACTTTCCTGCAAATGCAAAGCCCATATGATGTATAGATGCTGTGTCAATGTTCCAGTCTGCAAGCACAGGGAGCTTGAGAATACCCAGGCATTGAGAATATGCCACTTGATCATATAAAAAAGATCAAGAAAATTCAGAGTAATTAATCAAAACCAAAAGTTAGGTGTGCGTGCTAATATTTCAAAGAATCAGGAACAGGATGGATTGTTGCTCTTAACTTCAAAATAAGACCACAAATTTAGAACTGAGAGGATAAAAAAAAATATTCAAACTTATTTTGTGTTTTCTTATATTGCCCATGTCTGTGCTGATAATTGCTTCTCCAGATTCTATTACCCATTTACCTACTATTTTGTTACCATGGGCTGACCAGGCTGCAGTTTTAAAGGAGGTGCCACAATGAAATGAAGATTTAATCTAATTCCTAAGAACATGCTTCTTTCTTGTTTAAAAAAAAAAATAAGAAGAAGGAAAAAAAGAGGGAGGGGGCTTATAACTTAAACATGTTAACAAACTGAATCCAGAATGGAATACTAGATCTCAATGTTCATTAAATTACTGTGTATTTAAGCTGATTTTCTATAGAGGACTTTCAATTATGTTCAGAAAGAATGTAAATTCAAAAGTAGTGAAGTGAAAGGAACAATTAATGAGGAAATTTCTGCATATAAACTACTGAATGACTTTGAGACTGTATAGAACGTTATGAACTGGGACACAGAGGAAAGGAGGAACTGGGGAGAAAGAAATAATATCTAGGTTAGTGGGAATAAATTATTTATGCAACTTATCTCTCTCCCTTCTCACTTTACCCCAATTTAATTGTGTGGTTCTTGCAATCAGCTGTAGAATGTTACAGGTATAGGTGAGTTTTCTTTCTGTACTTAGAGTATCAGCACCATTTGCATCAGGAGTGAATGGTTTTTGCTTTCTGTGAGTAATACTGATACAAGTCCTGGCAGCTGGGTTGTGTGCAGTTAAGTTTCAGCACCTACTGGCCTTCAGTGGATCTGGATCCTCAATCTGAGGCTACATAAAATTGTAGAAGAGTTGATTTGAAGAGACCTCTTCCGATCATCAAGCCTAGCCTTTGCACAGAAAGCAGGACTACTGCAAAGAACTAGGTCAGGTCACTCCTGATTTTGTCTAGCTGCGCATCAAAAACTTCCAAAGATGGGAGATCCCTGCTAAACTCATTTCATGACTGCACTTAAGCTCTAGGTGGAAAAATTATTCCTAATGCCAAAACTGAATCTCAATCCAAAGAATATTCTGTACTTCTTTTTCTTATATAAAATCACAGTTAAAGAAGTACAGAGAAAAGAAGCCATTAGACAAGATAAAATGATAGGAGAGGTAAGGAAAAAACAAACAAATAAGCAAATGAAAAAAAACCTACTTAATATAAAAAAGAAGGCATAAATGAGAAGAACAAAGGTCAGAAAAGAAATGGAAGGAAAAAATTAGAATACATTTTAAATATTCAAAACAAAAAGGAACAAAATGAAAAAAAGAAAACAACATACGCTATGGATCCAGTTTATCAATAGCATAACTATATAGTCTGGGGTTTTACACCAAAGATGAAATTTTCCCAGAGAAAGTGAAAACACATCAGAATAAAATAAGAATATTAGACATCTGACCCAGTAAGTATAAAAATGTTTAAGTATGAAATTATTTTCAAGAAGAAAAAGATTTCTTTACTCTCTGTAATCCACAAGTGGTGGGATGAAAAAATTCAGTAGAAGATCAGTAGACTTGCCGTTGCATGGACATATGATTTTAGGTGACTTAAAAATTTTCTGAACATCTTTTTTCAACAGTACAATACTAAGCTCTAGTCACCCTTCATGATATTTTTTACAAATACAGGCAAAAGGATCTCCATGGATAGATGCTATATATTATTTGTGGACAGAAAAACCATGAGAAATTTGAAATGGGAACCAGAGAAAGGGAAAAAGGAGAGAGGAGGAGAAAAAAAGAGAGGGAAAATTCTCTTACAATGAAAATGAAAATCAGAACAGATTGATTTGTGAGCCAAAACACTAAAACACAACATCAACACAGGCTCTCGTGGCATTAACAGTAAGACATCATGCAATCCATGTTATTTTTAAGCCATAGTCCTCAGATCTTGAACTCAAGAAGAAGTTTGTGCTTTGTGGTGAAGAATGGTGTTATTGAAGAACAGGGAGAGAAGACATCTGCAGTGACTGAAATGGCACACATAAGAAGAAAATACCCAGGTGAAATTCTGGTTACATTTAGAGCTACTAAAAGCCAAATTACTTATTTATTGGATATTTTGTTTGTAATCCTAGTGGATTATGCTACATTTTAAAGTACTACTTTGATCTAGGATTGCTACTTAAGTGATTTGATTTAGGTACTCTGTCACTCCAAAACAAAGATATGTGGAACAGAGATCATCTGCTCCATTAGTTGTACTTTGTCAAAGACCTTTCTGGTGAAAAAGGGGATAAGAAGAAAAGGTGGGAAGCAACAAACAAAGGTTACAGAGAAAGAAATTTGACCAAAAAACTATAATGGAGACAATAACCACATCTGGTCAATCACACTAATTCATAAGGATATATGCAATGTGAGAATGTTAGTTTCAGTAAAATTATCTGCTCAAGGAACTTGTCAAAATGGGGTGGAAAGAAAAAGGGAAAGGCAATGAACAAAACATACGTGACAGAAAAACACAGTGGGAACAAGGAGAAGAAATAAACTTTTGTTGGCCCACTAATTGATGGTCTATCAAGAAGTTGCAGACAAGCCCAAGAAGTTGCAGACAAGCCCAAGAAGTTGCAGACAAGCCCATACCTTGCAACTGATAAGGATACAAACCTGGAGGGTTTCCAAAAATATACATAGTTGTGGAAAGTGGAACTATGTCAACTGATGAAGGAATATGCAGGGGAAGGGGGGCAGGTAAGAATTATGGGGTGTATCAGTTTGGCCTGGCTTTCTTGCCAAGTCCAAGCCGTCCCCTCTCCCCTCCCACTCTTATGAGCAAGGCAAAAAAAATGAACCACAGTAAAATTGAAAGAAGCCTGAATGAAACAGGATTATATAAAAAATATATATTTGCATATATTTATAATTATATATAAAGTTTTAATATATTTCACATACAATAGGGAGCTCCTGAGGGAAAAAAAAAGGGAAAAGGGAGAGGGGAAGCAGGGATTAAAAAAAAATAAAACAAATATCCTCCAAGTATACACCGTTGATAGAGACTTAGCGAATAAATAAAAAAAACTAATTAAATACTTCCCTGAACAAGACAGTAGAACTGTGCAAAGCACCAACCAACCCTCTACGCCTCCCGGAGGGACCGGAGATAACGGCAGGTTTAAAGTAGACAGGCCTCAGCCCATACGAACAAAGACTGTCTGCGGAGAGACCTGTCGTCTTCAGCCACCGGAAGAGAGAAGAGCACGAGCTCTCTTATCTGCACCTTATTTATATGTTGTGTTACACTAAAGGATGATATGGAATACTTTCCTAGATTTCTGACCCCTGTTGCTAAGGAAGGCCTAAAAAAATTGAAAAACTGACCCACTCTTACCCCAGTAAGAGACAGAAAAGGACCAGTCACATGTAAAAAGGGTCTGGTCAATAGACTTGTCTGAGGGAGCCCTGTGCCTAATCACTGCAGTCTGTGCTTGCTTCCTGTTAAATCCTTTCTTGACTATCTTTCTGTGTAAACTCCTCTGCTATCCTGCTTGCTACTGGGGGACTGGTGTGACTGGATAGCAGGGCAGCAACTGGAGGTAGAGCAGGGATGTGGTGTCAGCCACTGGAGTGAGCTGGGGCCCGGGCAGCCAGCCATGGTCATATCATCTGGGTGTGTCTTTCTGGAACATGTGCTCAGCTTTATTACTGGATGAATCTGCACAAAGGAAAGCAGCAGGTGCATCCATCACCATTGGATGGAAACTGTGGATCCTCAGATGTCGCAGGCTGGGCTCCAGCAGCTGGGCAGGACAGTGCTCCAGGCTCTGAGCTGCTGGTGGCAATGGCAGCTTTTAATATCCTTTACATTTTGTGTGTTTGCTTCTATCTACCTATATTTTGTCTTTGGAAAAATAAATTCACCACCATTTGTATTCTTCGGATTTTTTATTTCAGAAAAATTTTTTATTGCAAGCAACTTATTTTACTATGGCTCCATGCAAGGATCAGCTAGAGTGATGGTGACCAGGGTCAGAGGATGCCAGCTATATCACCCTCCCTTAACGATACGAGTCACTCAGTAAAAATAAGAAAATAGTCATCCTGACAGTGCATTCAGGCATGAATGATACTTACATGCTGGGAGTGACATAGTTGTTCATAACATTGAGGATTTTTAGATCTGTAAGACTCAGGCAGCATGGGAGGCAAACACAACCTGAGGACAAAATCTTTTGCAGACTTGGTACTCAATTTACAGCTTTTGATTCTGCAGTCAGGAGTAGGAGGGATGAGCAAACCATGACTGTTATTAAATAGTTGTGGTTGACGTGAGTATTTTACTTCTGTGGGTTTGCTTTATGATTGCTAATAACTTTTTGTGTACTGTAGACACTGAGTGTTATCACTCATGGTTCTACTATATTTTATTATCTTTTGTATGACTAAAGCGAGGCAATTTTCAGCTACTTTCTGAAAATAAATAATTTTGAAACACTGACAAGGTTGTACCCTTGTTTTGCTACTTAAAGAATAATTAAATATCTTGTGAAGTGAGACTGATTAGGTTAAGGAATCCTATTGTCTGAGAGTAAAGGCAGGCGGAGCAGCAGAGAAGTAGAGAGACTCTTCAAAAATTGTGTATTTTTGTCTGAAAAAGGGGGCAGACTTCTCTACGCAGGCAAGGTTACCCAGCATATAAACTTGAAGTAAAAACTCTGGTTGGGTTTGCCAGATTCAAGGCCTAGATTTAAGCTTCTAATCTTGCAAACAGAAGAGAGGACAGAGAATTCTGTTGTCAGCTTAATATGCAGTGTAATTATCATATTTTTTTAGAAGATTGCTATATTGATATATCCTTCTATGACAAAGTGACCTGCTTAGTAGATGAGGAAAAGGCTGTGTATGTGAATTATCTAAAAATCAGTGATGTCATCTCCCACAGAATTCTCCAGGAGAAACTGGTTGTTCATGTCTTGGACAGGTGTACTCTTTTGCTGCATGAGAAACTGGCTGGATGGCCAGGCCCAGAGTTGTGATGAATGGAGTTACATCCAGATGGTAGCCAGTCACTAGTGATGCTGCCCAGGGCTCGGTTTTGGGGCCAGTCCTGTTTAACATCTTTGTCAATGATTTAGAAGAGGGCACTGAGTGCACCCTCGATCAGTTTGCAGATGACACCAAGTTGGACAGGAGTGTTGATCTATTTGTGGGTAGGAAGGCCTTACACAGGGGTCTTGCCAGACTGGATCAATGGGCTGAGGACAGTTGAGGATGGGTATGAGGTTCAATAAAGTGAAATGCCAGGCCCTGCACTTGTGTCATAACAACCCCATACAGCGCTACAGGCTTGGGGAATGGTGGCTGGAAAGTGACCCAATGGAAAAGGACCTGGGGGTGCTGCTTGACAGTTGATTGAACATGAGTCAGCAGTGTGTCCAGGTGGCCCAGAAGGCCAATGGCATCATGGCCTGTAGCAAGAATGGTGTGGTCAGGAGGACAAGGAAAGTGATTGTCCCTCTCTACTCAGCATTAGTGAGGTACCTCAAATCCTATGTTCAGTTTTGGGTCCCTTACTTCAAAAAGGACATTGAGGTGTCCAGAGAAAGGGGGAAAAAAGCTGATGAAGGGTCTAGAAAGCATGTCTTATGAGGAGTGGCAGAGGAAGCTGGGATTGTTTAGTCTGGAGGAGGCTCAAGGGGGGCTCTCCACAACTACCCGAAAGGAGGTTGCAGTGAGGTGGGAGTTGGTCTCTCCTGCCATGTCTCAAGTGAAAGGACAATAGGAAATGTCCTTAAGTTGCACCAGGGGAGGTTCATATTAGATATTTAAAAAAACATTTTTCACTGAAAAAGTGGTTAGGCATTGGCATAGGTTGCCCAGGGAGGTGCTGGAGTGTTCAAGAGGCATCTGGATGTGACACTTGGAGGTGTAGTTTATGGGTAGTTGTGGTGGTGGCTACATTCACAGTTGGACTAGATGATCTTGAAGGTCCCTTCTAACCTTGATGATTCTGTGATACGTGACTTCCTGAAGGTATGACTAGGTGTAGAGTTCTACTGGACAACTAGAAAACTTGGTTAAATTTCTCACCCTAGAGTTAAAGCACATTGCTTATTTTCTTCAAAGCCCTTACTACTTTTGCATGTCTTTTGAAATCATATTCTGCAGTATATTAAATCTGAATTTTATTGGAAAATGTTAAAGATGCATTCATCCCTTGACTTCCTGAGGTGTATATTTGACTGAAATCTACCTCAGTAAAGATTTTTTAAAATCCTTAAATCAGAGCCAAGTCACAGTTCATCTCCACTAGACCAATAAAATGCACATGCCCTGCAGACCTTAGTCATGACTTGGTAAAGCAATTATATGCATGCTTGACTTAAAGAATGCACATACTGCCATGTCTCCTCAGCTAAGAACTTCTAAATGCTTTAATTTAAGAAACTTATTTTCTTTAACAAGACATCTTCTCTCCTGAATTTTCTCTCTCTCATTTTGCAGTTCTCTCAAATGAAATTCCTCTACACTGTCAAAATAGGTTTTATTTTGATTGAACTTTTTCTTAGTTGTTTTGTATATGGAATGTTAAGGTAATGGCGTTCAAAACAAACATTCAAATCCAAAGCATTTAAGATGAATTTCAATTAGGGACATTAGTTCACCTGTCCCTATCACTTATATTTGGTTTAACAGTAATGTATGCTGTTCCCTTACCTGGAAGCTGGTAGATCTACAGTAGCTTAAGCAGTTAAGTTAAAGTAAAATTAATATATTGACTATGGAAGTAGTCCCTTTACAATTAGGGTCTAACTTCAGACAGTGGATTTACTATAGCTTCCCTAAAGCTAGTGGAAGAGATGTCAGAAAGATTTAGGAGAAAATTGAACCAGACCTCCAAAGACAAAAATGAACGCCATCTGCATTCAATCTGGTGAGGGAGTTGGATTTAGAATTCTAGGTGACATATAAAGACTACATAACTAAAGACTAACTCCGAATACTGTTTTAAACATAATTCTTGTCTAAATCAGTGCAAATATTTGATTAAATGGAAGGTGCATCAGTCTGTCTGAGCAGCCAGGAGTTTTAGAGATTGACTTGAGTTTCTGAGACAAAGGAAAATCAGAAGAAAAAATAATTTATAATGAAAAGTCTGAAAGTCATGAATGGAAAAAAAATTCTTTTGTTTTCCAGCAAAGATAAGCAAAAATGTATAGTAAAATAATTAAAAGAAGCTCAATCATTGACATTTACTTGAGAATCTGACCACACTTACAGTGATAACTAAACCTAAAGTGGTTACTGAAAAGGTCAATGTTACAATACCTGTCTCCTTGTACAGTTCAGAGGAAAAATTATTTACCTTAAAAAATCCTTCTCAAAAGCTAGAAAGGATAACAGAAAGCTCCTTGAAAATAGCCATTGCTAAGGCACTGAAGGAAAAAATCTGTGTTAAATCCAGTCTCTCTGGGTAATAGGTGCCTTATTTACATTTGTCATCATTTTATGCCTAAATTCTTGTGTCCTTGACAAATGTCTCAGTACTTAGGATAATATAGGTCCTTATTTTCAAGGCAAGACTCAATTGTAGAGCAAAGGTGTATCAAAAAATGTTGGGGGTTTGTGGTATTTTCCAGGAATTAACAGGCAAACTTCCATGAAAGTGATGAAGAACTTAGCAATAGTTTTGTTTTACATCAATACTCTGAGATATAATAGACTTGACTTTAAGTACAAGAGTATTACTGCCAAATTGTGTACTTAAGGAAAACTAGTAGCATATTGATCTGCAGTAGGTCCTGTGCAGTTAAACAAAAACTGCATTTGAATTCAGTAGAAGTTTGTACAGGAACAAGACTTGTTTTTCTGCAGGATTTCTGCTCTAAGTGTCATCTCTCAAGGTCTGTCCCATACTAAAAAGGATTTCTTTTCCATGTACTTTATCTTCTTTGGTTGTCCAGGGTGCACATTTTTTTTTATAAGGTATTGTGTCTCCTAATTTTTGTGTGAGGTACTTATCATAATGGAGACCTCATATTAAGCTGATGTCTCCTGGCATTGTTGAAATATAAGAAAAATAATATCATCATGTAAATTAAAGATAAAAAGAATACTCCCAGTCCTAATGTTTCTGTGCCTTTTTTTTTCCTTTGATTAATACTTGGAAATATAGAAAACTGGTATTAGGAGCAATAGGCTGACCCTGATTTGAAGTTGGGACTGAAACAGGCTATCTTATAACTTATTTAAACTGGTTTAATATGAAATGTTTACATAATGTTTACATAAATGTTTACATCACATGATATTTTATCCTCTAGTAGACTTCTTCAACTGAGTTTGCTTTTATGCAAATTACAATAAATCTTATTCTTTTTGTCACTACTTGATAAGAGGATAATGAAGTTCAATTTAAATACGCTATAACTCCTGAAGTAAAATCTAAATACAATTTAATATATGCTTCAATAGTTCCTCAACATCCCTCCCAAAAAAACCCTAACAAAACAAAACCCAAAACCTTCTTAAAAGCCTTCTTATGTTAAAATGATAATAACTGCATGTTCAGATAGAAATTAGTTGTATTCTGAAACCTTATGGTTTAAGGTGATGACATCTACAATAATTCATGGTTTTTTTATCTTACTACAGATTTCTACATCTGCAGTTGAATAAAAAGCCTGAAAGACTCTATATGAAAATACATGGGAAAAGTTTCATGTTAAATCTGTGGAGATAAGCTTCACTTAGAGTTGGTAGTATTTCTGAGTTTTTCAGATGAGAAAATTCACCTTTATTAGCATGTGCTGACTCAAAACAGTACAGTGTCAGACACAGCAAGGACATCAAGCAACCTATCTGCTTTAGCAATCACAAATCAAAATAAAAACAAAAGAACATAAACATGAGGAGTAATGCATGTTCGAAGACTCCCAACAGCATTATGATTAATGAATTTAATGCTTGAAAATGTCTTAAGTACATTACTGTTGCTCTTTTGACAGGTATTGCTTCCTATACAAATTAATCTCAGCAATGCATATTATAAAGAATAAAATTAAAAAAATTTAGGTCAAAGAATAAATAAGTTTTACTTTGTACATTCCAAGATGCACAGACGCTCACTCAGTTTATGCTTTTTACCTCCCCAGTTACCTATGTATCTACAAAACCTTTGCCACTGGGATCAAACTGGAATTATACATGTAATGTAAATGTATTTACTGGGTTTGTTTTTCTCTCCCACCTTCTCCTTTCATTAAAAATTTCATTTCATCCTTTGCATTAAATTTTTTTTTTTTTGTCTTCCTGGTTATTATTTTTCTTCCTTATTCTACTGATGATAACAGAACATAGGTCTAAAGAACTTGGGTATATCACAGATATGTGACTAAGCTCAGGAGACAGGACATTAAAAACATGTGCCACACAGACTTGTGTTCTTTAGTAAGTCTTAGCTGCAATTTTGCCTCAAAAGTTGAGCTTACCTCAATGAAGTGTCAAAAGGAGTTCAACAAAAAGTAGGATATGTCATCAGGTAAAACCAGATTGGTAAAAGAACCACATCAAAATTAAAATATGATTATCTTTTTCAATTTCTCTCTCTCTCAAAACATTAGGATATAGGAAGACAGAAAAGTATTAATGAGAGACAGTTTGAAAGATATATAGAGATCTAATGTAAGAGAAACTAAAATACTTTTGACTTTAAAGGTTCTGTTACTTAATTAGAAAAAAATCTAATTTGTGTTTATTAGATGAAGAAAAAGATACAGTAGAGCTTGAGATTTAAAATTTGTGAAAAGGTTAAGGATTTATAAAATTCATTAAAAAAACCCCTGAGGTGTCAGTTAAAATTACTATTGTGGCCTTTCACTGCTTAATGAAATATTAGAGATGGTGGACAATAATTGAAGTGGTTTCAGACTAATGTCAGTGTACTCAAATTAGTGCTACCCTATCAATATGAGATTTTACTACGACATTGAAAAAAAAAGTGCTGAAGAGTCAAATTCTGCCTGTAAAATGGGATACAGAAAAAAAATTGTGAGACCAAAAAAGGATGAATTAAATTTAATCACTGGAAAACAACAGAAAAAAAGTACACCCCAAATTTAGGTTCTGCTTTGTCCTTGGTGACCAATAGTAATGTTTTAAATGTGAAAAACTTTCTCTGCTTAGGAGATAAGAAAACAAAGACCTTGGTTACAACAGGAAAAAAAAACAAACAGGAAAGGGAAAGGGAAGGTCAAATAGAAGGGGAAAGAGAAGACAAGGCAATAGAATGAGTAGTTGTGTTCATAGATGTGCTGGGTAAATTTGTTTTTCTCTTCAGCTTCATTCTGTCTCTAACATTTTGGAATAGGAACACCTACACAAGGCATTCTTTTAGTACATTTTTTTCTTGTGTCTCCATGTACACATGCCTGCAGGATCCTTATGGTATCATTTTTAAAGCAACAAAGATCAAGCTTCAGAGATAGACACTCAGCTTGATCCAGGAATCTGATATGTCCCACAATCCTGAGGCTTCTAAGAGCCTTGAAACTCTGTGTTGACTGCTCGTGAAGTAGATCCTGGGGTGGTTTTAGTTGACAAGAGAAAAGGCTTTTCTTTCCCTTGGTTTATCCATGACTTCTTAGTGGAAAATGTAATGATGGTTCTCTCTCAACCTCAATTGAATATTGTTGTCAAATATCAAGGATCATTTTTAAAATATTCATTGACATTTAAAAACTATAAGGATACAAATTTTTTTTTCAGTGGCATGCATAAAAATGCCACATTCCTTTGCTGGACGTAAAATGGTATCAAAATAAGATTACTAGAGGTTTCTGTCTTCCAGTGGACTCTCTTTCTCAATCCTTTACGAGAAATTCTGTCTGTCTTTTCTTCCTTAACACATTTAAAGCTTCTCAACAGCATTATTCTACAGGCGTTTTCCAGATATTTATTCAGGGAAAGTTCTCAGTAATTTCAATGAATATTTACTCAAAGATGATCTAAACCAGAGAATTATTAATAAACAAGTTCCCTATTCTATTATTTTCATATCTTTTTTATTTTATTGTATTCTATGAAATTGCAATTTTTTTCATAAGGATTAGTCAAAATTGTTCACTAAGGGACCTTCATGTGTTATTCATGATACTATATTTTTGAATCTGTTACAAAGTTTATTTCAAGGAAATGTTTAATTTTCCTAAATGCCATGTATAAATATTGAGAATCAGGTGTGTGATGTAAATATTTGTATTTATGAATTAAAATCACTGCCACAAATGATCTCCAATATTGGCTTAATGTTCACTTTTTATTAGAATTTTTGCAGAAAATAAAAGCAAAAAAGGTGTGTAAACATTTTAAGCAAATAATGTACAGCTATAGAAACATTTCTTTTAATATATAGTGCCATAGAAATATATAGTTATTCTCTTAAAGACTGAAGCTAGACTGAGGATGAAGTTATTGCTTTAAGGCAGAAGTATAACTATGGATCACAATTTCCTACCCATGTCACAAAAGGATGTTTTCAATAATCACAAAGAATAAATAAAAATATGCATTCCTTTATGTTTTGAGAAGTAAATAGCAAGAGCCAAAAACTCTGAGTTACACTCAATTAGAGAAATTAACCTGATACTTTCTTGAAAAACACTGTGTATATGCTGTATAATAAACTTTGAGAGTTCAGATTAAAATCTTCAAAGTAGGTCCAGTGTTATTATGGAGTTTTAATCTGAAAGATCAAATAGTCTGAAAAATTAATCTCAAAGATTAAAACAACAAATATCAGAGGTCATCTCCAGGTACAAAAAATATGCTCTTATGACCTGGAGTGGTTTGATTAAAACCTGAAGTATTCTGAACAACTGAGAGGGATGCTGAATTCCTTGTTTGAAAACTGTCAGAACAATAAAAAATTTCAGCTGGATATGCAATTTGGTTAAAACATGTTCCCAGATCACAAGGTGGTTAAGAGTTCCATAGAATAGTTCAGCCTCAAAATATCATCTTCTCCAAGCACCAGTTCAGAAAAGGATTAAATTCAATGTTAGACAAGGGGCATTATCTAAGTAAATTGTGAATATCTCCAGTCATGGAGACTGCAAAACATCTCTGGATTACCTATTCTAATGTGCCTATCTTAATGGTAGATTTTTTTCCCTGATGTCTAATAACACTTCTATATTCATGATCATACTAAATATATTTTTAATAAAGACATATATGGTGTCTTAATTTGTATAACATTTATTTCGAAAAACAATATGTATCTAGAAATTCAACACAGATGACCCCTATGCACCTTTTCAGTTCTATAGAACAGTTTGTAAATTGAACTTAGGTTAGGATTTTGCATGTCAGTATGGTTGAATTCTACTTCTTAACTATAAGTATTGCAAAATAACTTGTCAAGAGGCAGGCTATCAGCATTTTAAACTGCATCTGAATTTATCATATCTACTCAAATTCTGCATGTGATATTTCAAGCAATATTATTCAGCTACCTGGAAAAATTTTATAAGAAAAAAATAATTTAAAAAAAGTAGTGGCTAATATTTTTTAAAAAACCTGCTTATTTTCTTGTAGTAATATATGTTAAGAACTATAGGATAATCAATTCTGACTGTATGTGAGGATTAAAAAAACTTGTGATATATGGCTCATTCACTGAAGAGGAATAGACTGGCACAGTTTTCTCAGCAGACAAAATTAAATGATGATGGGTGGTCTGTCAAGAAATGGCATTATATTAGCAGAATGAGAAATGATTGCAAACACAGAAATGTAATAACCAGAGAAAGAAATTATCAGCCACTGGAGCAAGCTTGGATCCTTGCCAAGTTTTACATAACTTCAAAAAAATTATTATATGAAGGCTGAATTTACACATACATTCAAGATACAGTCAAGAATTTTTTACCCTTATTTTACCCTTACTGATTTTTTCTGCTAGGATTGGTTTCAGTAACATCTGGAGATAACTTAGTGGGTGAAAGTACTCTTCTAGAATAAGATTATGTCAGAAACTGACTGCTGGTGTACTATCAGTAATAGCAAGATTTCCATTGTGTACTGGCAATATTAGTGAGGTATTTGCTGTGTATCAACTGTGAATAGTCTGTAGGGTAAGTCCAACACGGCTTTGAACAGGAACTGTTCATGTAGAACATTCATGATGCAAATGACTTCTACTTTGTTTGATTCAGTTAAGAACCTGAAGTTTCCATCCAGAGCCCGAGAGAACAAATTCCCTTCTGATCTGCAGAGCAGTCTTCCACAGGGAAACAAATTCCATCTCCAAATTGGTAGGCACCAGAACAGTTATTATTGGGTCAGAACCAACCTGTGGAGGGTCTGTGTGTGTGTGTGTGTGTGTGTGTGTGAGGGGGAAGGAATGGATTAAATCTCACAGACGTGGGGTGGCAACTTATTCCTCATGGAAGCCCCTGGAGTCCACATGGGGAAGCCCCAGAGTAGCTGTCAGCCACAAACAGCCTGGGAAAATTATAACACACCACACCCCCTGCAGCCCCTCACCCAGCTCAGATTGGCAGGGACAGTGAGAGCACTGCCCCTCACCATGGCCTGGAATCCCCAGAGTGGCTGCTGGGTCAGAGACCCCACCTGGAGGGGTTGGCCATAGGGACCAGAGTAGATAAAACCAAAGGCATGTGTTTGCCTTGTGTCATGGCCCTGACACTTGAACTTGTGAGAGCTGGTCTCCTACGAGGCTTGAATGGTAGCTATATATAATCTGTCTCTTTCACCTTTTCTCTTCTTGATTCCTCTGCTCCTTTCTTGATGTTTAGGGTGGTTTGGAGCTAGAGGAATTGGATCTTGACTAAGTGTTGTAGAATTGATTGGATTTTGCCTTAAGTGTTGTTGGTTTATTGGACCTTTATTTTAGTGTTGTTGGTTTACTGGATTTTGATTTAAGTGTTGTAAAGTAATAGTATATGCTTAGTCAGTATTATGGTGGAACATTTTGTCTAGCTTGTGTGGTGTTCTTTTGAACTTTGACCAAGTCCCCTTATTTACTCCTCTAAATTAATAAAGAAATTCCTTGGGAACAAGCCCGTGACTTATTCTCTTGATGATATCTTGAGGTATTAAAGAACCCTATATCTATACATTAAAGTAAAACTCATAGCAAATCCTGCAAGTGGGCAGCTCCTGGGGCTGGAGTTTCACGCACTTGAGAAAATTCTGTTAAGACTCAAGGAGGATATAATTGCAACATTATAAAGCTGCATTTTAAAGTTAGGAGCTTTAAAGGTTAGCAAGGCACAGATTCTGCGTATGTAATTTAGGTCATTAATCTGTGCCCTGTTCCTGTCTCCCACCTCCCTCTAAATCTAATGGTTTGATTTACTGTTTTCATGTTCTGTTCTGCATACATTACTTATTTCTATGTGTTTCATGAATCATCTACTAGAGTGCAAAGGAAAGAAAGAATTCTGCATAGGTGGAATGGATATGAAACATCCACACGTATGGTGATGCCCTTAACTGGGTAGTAAGTAACCTTACTAGCATCATAGTGTGTTGCTATCAATCATACAGCTGGGCATTTTTTGGAGACAGTTAAAAAAACCCAAACACTGGAAGTTCTTTGAAGACAATTTGAACAGGAAATTACCATTCGAGAACAACTGAAAAGAAATTTGATGGAGTGTAGTGAAAACACAGTAAACTCAAGCAGTTCATAAAGGTAGTAAAGCTATTTTAGCTTTTTGCTCATGATCAATAATGATCAGAAGCTATGATGCTGGTTTCACAGTTTCTGTCAAACAGATATGGTGTTTGACTCAATTTTCAAAGCCAAGGCATGTAGAGCAAAATCCCACCACTTCAAATACTATTTATGTTTTATGGAAGTTTTGCTGGGAATATTTGGAACTAACTTATTAGTTAATTCCAATATAAATAATTAAATAAATATTAGAAACACAAATTTCCAAGATAAGATTTAAATGCATAGTTAGGCAAAGTAAATTTGCACAGCTCATTTGTCCTTCACTATATTGCACCTGTCTTCTGAAGTTTTATTTCTTTGTCTAGGTTCACAAACATGTATGCTTACATACAAAAAGAAATATATTTTTCACCTCAATTAGAATTTGAGAATAAAATATTGCCTAGAAAGGGCAATACTGCCCTATAGCTGCATACAGAAACAGTGCCGATTGTTCAGCAAGTCTAGAAAACAACATTAAATAACAATTATTAGTAGGATTTCAAGCTCGATTAACTTTCTAAGAAATGTCCCTCAGTACTCATCACTGGCTTTGGATGAATTACAAGACTTTTCTCCATTTTCTAGAATTCATCCTGCTTACTATGTGGCAATAGCAGAACATAAATGCATACATAAGGGATAATAGTCCTCTACTTTATCTGAGTATGGAATTGAGCGATTTATTTTCGGTCTAGGTTTAACGATCCAGACAGCTTGACTTTCTGTCCATTATGAATTGCTTATAGAAACATTTTCCTTAAGATAATAAGCTTTCAATCAAACCTAAGACCATTTTCTTTCCTCATTATATTATTATTTTTGAAGGCCAAATTCTGATTTGTGCTTTCAGCTTCAATGGTGTTTTGTCAGAGAATAAGAGAACCCAGGTCCTTTTTCACTGAGAGTAATAAGACCAGATAATAGGATAAATGCCCAGCTGTTGTTTATTTCAGGGAAATCTACATCACAGTAGAATTCCACACTACAATCTATTTCCATTCAGATTTCATTTCAAATATTTGGTAACACCTCATATTTTGAAAGACTTCAATGTACGTGTTTTGAAATTCTTCATGTCACAGGCAAATACACTTTTCTCTCAAAAGAGCCAATATTCTGCAACTATGAGAACGCAGAGGAATGAATTAATCAGCTGCTCACAGTATACTTCTGATAGTCTCATTTATTTAACAAACATTCAGGAGTAATTTAATACTGATAATATATGTTTTCCACCTTCTATTTGGTAAAGTAATTTTATTTACATGTGTTCTACAAATATCTTCAAAAGATTCTTTAAGCCAGTTCTGCTGTGGCCTTTAGAAAAGACTTCCACAGAATGTTGATAAGGCTTTTATTGACCCCTACAAAGACTGCCATTTTCATATTATATGACATACGTGTGCCAGGCTGTGTGATATGGCAATGGCCAGGCAGATCTGCACCTCCTCTCTTCTCTGCAATCTTTATTGTTGTTTTGTTCAGCCCTTGCATATTTTTGGTGACAGTTCTGTACTTTATAATCATGCAACATGCTACCTGCAGTAAATGCAGTTACAAACATGTCAAAGAATCTCTCTTGAATCTGACAGGAAATTATTTTTATCTTGACTCTGAATTGTTTAGTCTCTCCTTTTATTTGTTTATTTAGGCTAAAGAGAGGGATTTGGCACTGCAACAATAATTGCAGCTCTGCTGTGGTCCAGTTGCCATGTGGTAGCTGATGAAGACCTGCAGTTGCTGGTGTTTATTATGGCTCAACAAACTAGTTTAATGACTATAAGCATCAATTCACTGAAATATCAAATTATAATTAGCTGAACTAGAACAACAGATAAAAGTTAGCTTCCAAGAAAATATGGGGAAAAGAATCTTATATGGAGAGATATTGCAACCTTGAGTTTGTCTAGAATGAGGAAACAAGCATATATGTTAGCCAAAGGCTCTTGTTTACTGTACTGGTCTACAAGTTCAAGCTATTCTATTTTCTTAATTAACATATAACAACACATTTTAGCATAACGATGATCTTACAAAGTAACCTCCAGTCAAAAGGAGGATTAGACAAGAGCAGAACAAATAA
The DNA here is from genome assembly GCF_001715985.3 of Manacus vitellinus. Lineage (NCBI taxonomy): Eukaryota > Metazoa > Chordata > Aves > Passeriformes > Pipridae > Manacus > Manacus vitellinus. The sequence goes on from NW_021940604.1 coordinate 17,304,564, forward strand.
ATAACTCCCACTAGAAAACCTTTTCACCACTTCTTTGTGCTTTGTGCTCATTACACTGGCTAAGAATTAATTTGAACATTCAAAATGAATGTGAGAAATTGTGGACTCATAATGTTCATAGCACATCACCAGTGTGGAAATTTGTCTTTGGCATTACAGGCAGGAGAAAGACTGATCATTTCTCACACAGCATCACAAGCCCTTAATAATGTGCACTATTACAATGATTTAAACCCTGTAGGCTTTTAAGGGACATCATATTTAATATTATCTACTTGAGCTGAACCATACTTCATATTATTTTTGCTCTGCTTTACAAAACAAGGATGAAGTTTTGTTGTTTGCTTTTAAATTATCACTATGCAGTGTGATGAAGTATCCCATATAGAATTAGACCTTGAATGTCTGACTAACTCAATATAGCAAAGCAGCGCTAAACAAATGCAGGAATATCCCTAGTCTTATTCTGAAAAGCCAGGAATGAGCCACATGTCACCATAAATTATCAAATAATTCAAAGTGTAAAATTTCTAAGTGACACTTGATCAACATTTAATTTTTTCAAGGGTTTATCATTATTAAGTAAATTACTTCAGCATTAACTCTTTAAAAGATAACCCATAGCATTCCCCTTTTCTGGAAGATGTTATTTTCCCTTTTTCTCCATGAATTCTTAATGACTGAATACTCCAAACTTTCTGTGTGCTTCATTCCGCCTACACGTACTCTTTAATATGTTTTTAATTTGTTACCTAATTTCAGTTTTATTTAATGAAGGAACAGAATTACAAAGATAATTATTTTTTTAAAGTTTCATGGACATGTGTGCAGGAAGACAACTCTATAAATATAATTGCTGAGGAAATTGAGTTCAAATCTGTCAAATCTGTCTAAACTCCATGGAATCTTCCTGGGAGATGAATACCTTTCAGATGGGAAAAAAGATCATAGAACATGAGGGAAGTGAGGTAATGAAAATACAATATAGAGACCTGAGTGACTATATTAAATAGAAATTAATGAAAAAGTGTCTAGAGAGAAAAGTCAGTCAGTCAGACAAAATAATTAGTTCATATGGAAATACAGTGCCTATAGAGAATTCATGTGGCTTTTCAAGAAGTCTAAAGATGTAGCACAGCTTCAAATAAATCCTCTTTGCCTTCTCACTCTGTGGGGAACAAGAGAGAGAATGGAGAATTGGGGAGTTCCTGAAATTATTATTTGAAGCAGCTGTTCTTTAATAGCTTGGGGTAAGAGAATTCACCCATCTTGCCACAGAAGTGCTGCTGAGGCATTCGAGCAGCACATGGTTTTTAAGAAAACAAAGCTGCTGCAGATTTCTTACTGCTAAAACATTTGGATTATCCATGCTGGTTTCAAGAGCCCTGTGACACTCTCAGAAAAGACATGGGTCACTGTGTCAATCCCTTCTGCATCTTCAGAAAAGTACTTCTCCCCAAATGCTCACTGTTGCTTTAGACAGTAGAATCTTTGGGAGTAAAATTCAAAGCATAATGCATTGCACTGTAGGCAAAAAAAAGTACAAAGGCTGGATCTATCAAAAGGCTTTTAATGTTTGTAATTTTCTTTTCATGCTGTGAGGAAACCAGTAGAGACAGCACTTTTAAAGTACGTTAGACAGCTGTTGTTGGGGTCTGTAGACAGGCTGTACTAGCCCAAGGCATTCCAAATAATGTTTTTGCAATGTCTTTAAAGATACTCAGACAGAGACACATTACCAAGCACCATGGCATCAGCTACAGGCAGTCTCTTATCCAGACTCTTAGAAAAGCAGTAACAAGGGAAGCTGATTGCTGAGCTGCATTTAGGTAGTTTTGCTCAACTGTGCTGGAGATGCCTTCCTGCACTGTATGTGTCTCGTACCTTTTGTTAGCATCAAATCTCGTGATTATTTTTAAGATAAAACATATGAATTAATGTGAATGACTTAAAGGCCTTAGTACATATGTAACCAACTTCTTAAATACCTTTAGCTGATATCCAGAATAATTTGCTTTGGAAATGAATTTTTATTTATTTGTGCAGTTAAGTAGGGGATAAAGTTCTAAATTGTTCTGAGACAGCTGTTTCCCTTTTAGCTGTTGTAAATGGATAATCATAAGAGCTTGTGCACACAAACAGGTGGGGCCATTAAATGCTTCCTTTCTCCCTTTGAATGCCTCCAGTGCTCCTCATGAATATAGCCACTAAAAGCTGTACAAAACTTTCCTAATGAAATCACAGGGAAACTGCTGGTCCGTCTGGTATATGAGGAAATTTTCAGTCATGATTAGGCCCAGGTTCTTACCACAAGTTGCCATAGAAGCTGAGAATAAAAGCAAATGGGCTTTCAGAGGAGAGTGGAAAAAGTCCTAAGAAGGGGTGAGATTAGCTGATGAATTTGCAAATATGATATAAGATTAATTTTTTTTCTATCCAGTACTTCCATTATCCCAAGGTGGTGGTGGTAGAAAGGACCTGAATCCTTTCAGGTCAGTCCTTGGAGAAGCAAGACCCTATATTCCATTTTGGTTTCAGGTTTAGTGTTTTTCAGAGTTAAAAAAACAAATTAAATGAATTTACCAACAGGGTATTTTGAAGGCAGCAGAGGTGTAGATCAGTTTCGGGGGAGTCCAGCTGTTTACTTAATAAATTCACGCTTCTCATAAAGATAGCTGAATCAATCAACTTCTGTTAACTAAGAATATCATGCCTCAATGCAGTTTTCCAACAGCTTTGGAAAACCAACTGCATGGCTATGTTAGCTAGCTTTCTTTTCAGTGGGAACATTGCAGCAGTGAGGTCTTATTAAAATATATAATCAAACTAAAGTACACAAAATCCACATAGTGTGTTAAAACTCACATGATTTAGACAGTTAATACAGAAAATAAGAGATAGCTCTGGTGGTTGTTAAATATCTTCACATTCACCATGGCACTGCTTTGTGTCATGGGACATAATAAGCTCCACAGATTGCACATTTTGTACCTGTAGGAAAAAATGGGCAGCAATTTGCCTGTTTACTGACAATAGGAAAAGGCCCTCTGAAATCCAAGGCAGAGAAATCCAAGATGAGAAAATGTAACCATATTTAATCAGGTACATCCCCCAACCCCATGTTTTCTTCACAAGGGAATTAATTTAAAAGATGAGAATGACTTACATGTTAGCACAGTCCTGACTCAGTAGGTGGTTGATAGATTCATGAATAAAGGCACCAGGTTTAATCTGTTGAGGTTCGCAGCACATTTTGCTTCTTACAATTTATTTTCTCTGTAGTTATTAAAATGTGTATATATTCCAGTGTTTAAGATAAATGATGATTTTTTCTTTCATTTTTACTATTTACTATTTGACTGTTTTAAAATACTGACATGCAATGACAGATCAAACCCAAAATTTAGACAGCCATCTGTACAACCAGAATTAAATTAATTCATACTTAATCCCTATTAATTCATACTTAATCCTTCTCTGTGGCTGATATAATGTCAGTTTGACAATTAAACTCTTTAATACAGTTGACTGACTGATCTCAAAAGCCTCAGTGATTGGTATGGTGCTTATTTAGTAGCAACTTTTTAAAACCAAGTCCATAAAAATCAAAGATCTGAAACTATATGTATTGAATCTTCCTTGTGATATTGTATATGAATAAACCAGTAATCTTTAAAGTAATCATGGCTGACAGTAAACATGCCACAGAATTAAATGGCAATCCTCCCACAAAAACAAACAAACAACAAAATGTTTCTGTTAGACACGTTATACATAAAAAATGCTTTCTGGTAATGTCTTTTAAAATTGGTGACAGTGGCTGGTTCTCAGGAAGGATTTGATAGATGGAAAGATAGAATAATAGAAATATAGTTACAAATTTAAAAACTCATAAGGCCTTGATAAATGAAGTTGGCAAGAACAAAATAATGAAGAATTAATAATTAAAGATAGCAATGAGGAAAACACAAGGAAAGCATCACTTAAAATAATGGAAGCCATGAGAAAGTGAGTACCAAAACCAAGTAACAGATGCAGAACTTTGAAGAATTTTTAACAAATAGTGTCAGAATAGCATATAGCCCTTTATTATCAGCCTGGTAAATGGATGTGAATAATTTCTATAGGTACACAGAATGGAACATGGTATGGGAACCACTGTCATAAAAGAGAAAAAAATATGCTAGTGTTTGTAAGAAAACTTATGAATCAAAGCACAGCTGCACATTTGCAGACCAGGCATTCAGTTAGACAAATATCCTGTTTCCAATACCGATTACAAGCAGAAGTCTTGGTAGGAGTGAGAATGGAAAAAAAAAATATATATATATATACATTTATATATAAAGTTATATATATGTATAAAAATATGTGTGTAAGTGTGTGTTACACGTATTTCTATATGTACTTTTGTCTGGGTGTTCTCCAAGCATCTGATTTCTTCTGGGTTGGTGGATAAGCTTACTCATTCATTGTGAAAACCACCAGGCAATTACAATGAACATTAAAGGTTAAAGCCTGTTACAGAAAGAATGACTGAATCTGAATGAGCATGCTACGCACTTACCTAAGTAATCGTGTACTTTCAGCATTGCTAATCCTGTCTCTGTCTCATTCTGTATTCTTCCTGGTTCAAGGAAAGCTTTTTTCACCCTTACCTCCCACTAGTGTTAGTGAAAGTTCTCATTTAAATTGAAAGTGTGTCAGTAGCTGAGTCAGCAAGCAAGCAGAAAATGAAGAAAAGTATATAAGTCATAAAAATGAAAGCAAAAAGGAATTAAGGGGAGATACTGGGTAGATTGTAAAAGTTCTTCAGAAAATTTCAAAATTCAGATTTGACTGTTTGCCCTCAATTATTTCTTTTGTAAATGTGAAACATTTAAAACATAGAACCTAGATTAAAAGTCAATACCGGTCTGTTTAATGACAAATATCTTGAATTCCTCATGCCTAACTTTTAAAGCTAGGAGGTAAACTGATAAAGTAGCAAAACAGAGAAATAAAAGTTTGGAATCAGGGAATCTCTATGATCTTCAGCAATTAACCTTTTAGCCCAAAGAGCCCAACTAAGGAAGTTGCATAGTAAAAGAGAAATAGTAATATTTTCAAATTACTGACACAGTGATACAATCCTAAAGCTTACATCATAATACAGCAATAAAGTTTACCAGCAGTCGTAACTACATTCCAGCTGAAAGACATTCCCTTCATCACAGCATGCCATGAAAACTCATTTAAATGTCTATACATAATTTGCCATCTGAAAGTTTTAACCAGCTGCACATACATACAATTATATTCCCTTACTTCAGTGATGCAAATAGAATTTCTTCAGCTTTTTGACAGATTTAATTAGGGAAATTCTTTCAGTTTTTCCCTTCTAATGTTGTGATTATATTAGTGTGAAAATGACCATTGAATCTTTCATTCAAAATACCCTCAGATATTTAAAGCACAGTTCTTTAAGGATGGTTTATCTCTAGCAGATGTGTTACTATAGACCTTTAGCCCTCCAATCTGCAGGCAATTAGGATGTTCTTTCAACCAAACTGCAGAACCAGTCATTCACTCGGCAGTCCTATTAATTGTTTGGGAGACTTGCATAGGTATAGACTGGCATTTTTTCACATGTGAAAATAGAGAATTTTTGAGAGAACATTCATAAAATTGAAAGTGTAACATCAATGGTAACTTCAATTATTTTATAATTGTCTGATTTTGGCAGCTTTTAGCTAAGCAGCAGGGTGCCTTAAGCCCTCACTAGAATTACTCTCTTCTGTGCCCTAGAATTTTTATTTAGAGACAGTGGTGGAAGCCCAAGAAACGCTAGAGCTCCAAAAAAGAGTAAGTACTGGGGCTATGCATAAGTTTGGAACAGGAAACAGTACAAAGGAACATTTTTGTCCCGCTCCAAAGCCATCTAGGGTTTCAATATTTATATTATGCTTCAGCATATAAATGAATATGTAAAAATGGGTTGCTTGTCTAAGGTGCTCCATCAAGACTAATTTCTCTTGAAATCTTGCCCCTGCAAAATATTCTGTGATCTGATTACTTTTAGGCTATAAATCATTACCTGCCACCATCTGACAAATATATTTTATAATGGATATATTGATAGAACACAGCATTCAGAACAGATTTCTACCAGAGGGCCTGAAAGTGCTTTGCAAATAGAAACTCGACAAGCCTCCTAATTTGTGTTAGCTGGGTTGACTATTTTTTTTTTTGTGCCTTCATTTTGCTTTTCTTCGTTTTATTCTGCAGCCCCAGTTATATCCAAAGCCAAGAAAATCCAAATTCCATCCTGAGCTTTCTGGGGAAAGAACATGTATCTTCAATAGATTTCTGATTTCCTTCCTTTCAATTTTTTAGAAGGACTTGACATCTTAATTTTTTTTTTTTTAATGGTTCTGTTGAAAAATGGAGAACTTGCTTACAAAACACTGAGATGAAACACACTAGTTCTGTAATTTGGTAAAATGTGAATCCATCAGCAGCTTTCAGATGACACTTCTGATGCTCATCCTTCATCTTTCATGGGAAATTACCTAATGCTCATGACAAATCTGGATTTTAAATGAATATATATTAGTTGGGTCTAATTCTGCTGTCCCTGGAGACAGTGAAAAAACAGCTGTTGATGGTAATGTAATAGTTTGAACAACTCTACATTTGAACTTTTCCTATTGTCATAAATACTTCTTTAGGAATACATTAAACTAAGCACCTCCAATAGAATCTCTTCTAAAACTAGGCAATTTTTTTCTGAAGCCTTGATGTACGAATTCATGCAAGATTGTATCAAAATCACTTATAAATCAGACTTTTTTTATACTGTAACCTCACTTAAAGCTTGAAATCATATTTGAATACCTGAAAGTTAGAATACTACCTGAGGGAGGCTTTCATGGGGGAGTTCAGTAGTTAGTAATTTTGGAAAATCTCACCTAGGACTTGATTTTTTCTTCATCTGTGCTTCTAAGTATAAGCCTCTATGCATTTCATTAGAACTCATGCTCTTGACATGATATTATCAAACTGAAAAAAATGTGGAAAACCAAACCAGATATTTAGGGGAATAGAGAGGATGGAGGCTGATATAAGGATCTACTCTATACTGAAAAGTGCCTAAAAGTAAATGAAATTATGTTATATATATATTACCTAATTATGTGAAGGCTACTTTAGTAATAGAAAAAACTTATCTTTTTATGTCCTTTGTGAAGCAGTGTACAATCTGTACCTTGGTCCACCTTTTCCTCCTTCTACCCCTGTACAGCTCTAGTGCATATGTGCATTTACACTGTCAATCTGGCTTGGGGTTCAAACTCCCACGACAGCTCAAAAATGCCCAAATGCATACACTGTATAAAAACTGGAGCCAGCCAGTTAGATCCTTAACCTGTGAAACTCAAACAGGAGGGACAATAATGTGTGAAATGGTCTGGGCTCCCATGATTTTGAAGTTACACAGAATTATGAGCTTTAGCCTTTCTTGGACACCACTAAAAAGATATGAGATAGTCTTATGTCTGTGCCCTGTCAACATGTCAAATTTCCCTTCAGCAGGATCTCCTTCTAAGTCTATCAGGGGATTCAAGGAAGGATTTTTTTGTAATATGTTTAATATAGTTTCCTGAATGATTTCTCATATTCCTTATGATTATCAAAAATATGATATTACATAATATAGGAAAACCTCTCAGGTGACTTGGCTGATGTGTCTTGCTCACAAAGCTATGTTGATTGCTGGATTTGATGTAGGGAGAAATTTTCTCCCTGATGAGATTGGCAAGGCTCCCAAACAGATTGGTATTATCTCTGCTTTCTTCTGCCTCATACAGTAAAACTTATTTAATTTTCTGCAAAATACTGCAAAGGTTGTCTGATGCTGCAAACTCCTTGGTCTGTCTGGTCTTTTCTGTTCCTTCTTATAGGAAGGACTTGTTCTGACCTAATGTAGGCCCTTTTGGCCTTACTTCCTAAATTGTATGAGCCCTTTAAAATCAGTGGCATCTTCTTTATAACACGCATTTCAAAGGAACTGGAGCTAGAATTCCCTCAACACAGAGGAAAATGGTGCATTCTTCACAGGGGCACAAAAATGATAAAGAAATTCAACTGTAGATGACCAAACAGTCTTGGAAAAAGACAACAGTACACAGACATGGGATTGTTCTCATTTTCTTCATCCTACAAAACGGTGTTGCTGTTTTGTTCCTATTATCCACAGTCTGAATTATCCTATTAATAATTCCTATTATCCACAGCCAGATCTCTGTGGATAGAACACCATGTGTGCTCTTAGTTCTTTTTCTCATTGGACATTAAGCCTGATCCCACAAGAAGACTTGTCCTAATTCAAATTCTTAAATATCAGCATTGTTAATTCCATCTAAACAGAAGAAAACTCTCTTTTACTGTGGGGGTTGTGAAACACTGAAATAGGTTGGCCAGAAAAGTCATGCAATCTCCATTTGTAGACATATTCAAAAACTCTACATAGTCCCAGGTAGCCTGCTGTAGCTAACACTGCTTAAGCAGATCTTGGAGTAGTGTGCTCAAGATGTCAAAAATTTTCTATCCCATGCTAAAAAGCTCTTGTTTTCCTCTTCGTCAGTCCCTAGTTCTTGTAGTTTACTAGGAAACTGGGAGAAGATACCATCAACATCTCCAATTGAATATATGTAATTCTTTTACAATTTATTGGTTGATTATCTTGCAAGTGATAGAAAATATTCACTGGATTGGTTTCTTCTTTTTCACTTTTCTCTATACTTTAAGCTGTATTTTTTAATCTTTAAATTTTTAAAAACTTATCTTTAATTTTTTTGCAGCAATGCATATTCAATACTACATTGAATGTTTCCCTTTCTGTTCAATTAAGTAGTTTTTGGTTGGTTGTCTTGTGTCTAATCTGCTCTCCTGTCCACTTCTATCTTCTCTCAAGACTCATCTGAAAGTCTTTAATAAAAAATCATAGTAGTTCTGTATATCTTTGACAGATTTCAGATTTTTAGATTACTCTGCCATTTCATTTTAAGAAAAAAAACCAGTTTATTAAGATTTTTTAGAACTATTGTATTACATACTAGTATATCATGTTTTAAATTATTTACTATCTCATCCAATTTCTGAACTACTCCTCTTCCACTGATGCTTGTCAGCACTGAAATGCCTTCTTATCATAGCATGCTAAACCCTCTTCCCACTGAAGTTAAAACTTTGGAAAAAATTTGGTGGTAGCCTTTCTCTGACCACTTCCCCTGTATGAAGCCAAAGTATTAATGCAGTCTGTCTCCTTTTACATTCCCACTTTTAGCCTGAAACAATTCTTCTGTAGACGATTTAAAAGTCTTGACAAAATGAAAGTATTCCTAAAAGTGCCATCAATGAATCTGAGTAAAATGTATATCACAGCTCTGAACGCAGTGCATTATTCTTGGCTGTCTTCCTCTGCCACTGCTGTCCTTTATTCCTGTTCTCCTTTGGAAGAACTGATCCCTTTTTGCTCTGGGCTAGTCACGTCTACAATATCTATATATGGCCATTTTTTTCTGTTGCATTGGTTTCTTACCCAACCATTGGTTTCTAAACAAATTTTAAAGGACTTTATATATTCTGCCAGATTGCATCATAAATATGAAATTAATACGAAGTGAAAAGTGAGGTGGATGAAAGAATCAAACTAATAAATACAAGTCATAAATCCATTGCAGAGAGAAACTGAATGGCTTATTAAAATGGCAAGTGCTTTTGAGCTGACACTTTAAAGTCTCTGCTATGGCTACATGCAGTGTTATACTGGTAAAGCTATTTCAAATGTGATGTTAGAAAAGTATGGACCTTAGTGTAGATTTGGTCAGTTTTGGTAGAAATATTTGTATCTGTAGAGTATAAAAACATGTACAATTTAGATGGGTAGCTTTTCTACATCTCAGATATGAATAGATATAGTAATGGCATATAATGCTTTAACTGTTCCAAACTAGTTAAAACATTATTTTTCTGTGACTAAAAACATTCTGGTTGAGTATAATTATTCCAAGCTTGTGCTGTTCTTTTTTATCTAAAATGCTAGCAATTAACTTTAAAACTCCTGTGTTTAAAAATGTTTATGTTTAAGAGAGCTGCAATTTCTTCTTCCTTCTATGTCCTTGTTTCCATCCCCTCATTCTGCTTGAGCAACAATTTGATTAAACAATAGAACAGCGAGATATTTACTTCTTGAGAAAGGTAATTTGAAGATAATCCTGTATCAATTTTGAACATATCAATTTTGAACCTTAATTTCTTAGGCTAAATCTGAACATGGATACTTTATGGATAATTTATAATGAATTTAACCACACAGAAATCTGCACTGTTGAATAGTTTCAGCTGTACTGCCAGTTGGCTGTGCTTGATGCTGCAAGGGACCTCTGATGTACTTGGTATGTTGTTTGAAACAATTCAGTTCTGATGAATTGAAATGAAACTTTAACAGTTTTCTCAGCATATTACCTTGACATGAAAATCGTTATATTTACTGGATCAGGAGTGAAGGTTCTTTGTCCAAATGGCAATTACCTTTTCATAATAAGAAAAGAGCAGGGAGGGAAAGAAGAGAGAACGAAGTGAGGAAATGCATGGTCTGATTGTCAGGAATCGGTGATGCCTGCTGCTTCTATTGAGTTCAACAGAACCTCTACATGCTTTACATTTCCAAAAAATCAGGCCATTAAAAGCCAAAGGACTTCAGGCACTTTCTAATTCTGCCTATACTAATCAAAATGACCTTTCATAGTAGAGCTGAAGGGTCAGGCTTATCGCTTTTGCAGACTTGAATAAATTTTTCCTATTTGACAGAACAATTTGCTGAAACATGCTGTCCTAAGAATTATGTCAATTCACCTTCCTATGCACAGTATACAGGACTTGATTGGAGGTCATATCTGAGGACAGCAGCTTATCACCCATTACATTTATTAAAGCAAACCTCCTAGAAGGTCTTCATTTATTGCTTTATTCTAAAATGTATTGGGGGAAAAAAAATAAGAACTCACAATTTATACCTTAAATAAATGTCTCAAGAAATAAAAAAGTTCTGGTGCCTACCTGCCTGAAGGTAAAACAAGGTGTGATAACATTTCTTCTGCTTTGCCAGTATCACTTTCACTTTAAGGCCATCTGCGTCTTAGAATTTTGATGAAGAAAGCAAGTTGAAATTAATGATATATTAAGCCCAAGAATGTGTCAGCATTAAGGTAACACCACTATGAAAAAATACTCTAGACAGAGGTAATTCCATCACATTCCCTTTGCATTAGCAATCATACTATTTGGATAGATCTCCAGAAACTATGAGTGCTAAAAAATAAAATACAATTCAAACAGTGAAAAAAACATCCTGACATAAAATAGATATGGGAAATGGGAAGCCACAGAAGAAACCATAAATGGATTATTTCTAATAGCTGAAACATATAATCACCATCATTTAAATGTATTATTAATTTCTTCCTCAGAATAACCCTGCTCCCCTCTAAAATATTTCTATTTATTTCCTGAACTTCAGGTGGGACTTTAACTTTGCAAGGAGCAACTAATTAAAAGAACAGAGTAGCTCTTTCTTTGTGATTCCTAGTATGACTATGATATATTGAAATGAAAGTAGGAAATGTTAATAAAAATCAAGTGCTTCCTGGTCCTAGATATCATTTAAATTTGTAGAACAGCATTCACAACTTCAGATCATGTATGTGAAGAAATAGAGGCAAATAAAATAATTTTTTTATTTTGGACAAAATGTAAAGTTACAATTTTGTGCAAGCTAGACTGTATATATCTGTCTCAGGGTGGACTGTCATATGGGATAAAGAGAAAGCTCCATGAGCAGTAACAGTGTAAGATTTTAGCACAATTTACCACCTGGTTCTGGGGACAACGAGGGACGATGTTCAAAACTGATTTCTTAGAATGCATTGAAGTTCAAGTCTTGAATGCAGAATTTTAGAACATCCAGTTAAGTTGTGGATTTTGGGTTGTCACTGGAGTCTGGTAGATGGGACAGCTTTTCTGATCCTGAAAGGCAAATGGGCATATAGTATGGCCACAGAGAATCACTACAAGGCTGAAGTGCTATTGTGTCCACAGACTTCTGCCTAGTGGGTAGAGCAATGGCTCAGAAGATGTCACACTTTTGTGCTCAGGCAGCAAGAAGCAGATTGGGAAAGTTTGGCATCTGTTCCCTCACAACATGGTGACCTCACATCACATAGGTGACCAACTGCTGCATCTACAGGAATGGAATTCATCCTCACAACACAGATTAGAGCTCATGGGCTAACACCAAAATCTTGTTTTCAGGTGACTTGTTTACTGGAAACCCCATTTATGCAGATGGCTGTTACCACAGTCTGACTATAACATTGGAAACACGGCCATGCAGGTGTTAATGGTGGCAGCAGGTAAGTAGTCCTCAACTTTAGAACACCTTAAAGATGAAAAGTAGAACATTTGTGCTAAAAAAATGTACAAAAAATTACCTTTTCTTAATACTACAACAGCAGGCAGCTGTCCTGCTCCGTCTATCATGGTGAGTGCTGAGAATAGATCTAACGGTATATTCTTTTCCATGGGTTTTATAAAACAGTTTCCATGAACTGAATGATTTTTTTTTTTGTTTTTGCTGTAATCCTTCCAGAATAATGCACCTTGCCTTGCCTTTTACCATGAAATGATTCCGCATCATTATTGCCTTATTTGTACAAAAACTGATAGTGATCTTTCTGTATAGAAAAAATAAGTCCTAGAGAGAATGTTTATCACTTTGCTGTACAAAAATTGAAGGGAAAAAAATTACTCAATCTGTCATGAAGAACATGTAGATTTCCTAATACGAAAAAGGGTTGTACCTCTAAAGCTGGTGAGAGGTTATAAAGGTTTTCTGGATAGACTAATAGATCTCTTGTATGTTGGATCTCTAAAGCAAGCTACTTAGTATCTGCCATACATAGCTTAATTATAGTAATTTCTACTGTGTGTAAGAATGGGAAGTCAGTTAGGTGACTTCTTGTCCAAAAAAAAAAAAAAAAAGAAAAAAGAGTGTTGCAAAGCAAGAAAAAAAAGTCAAGCTTTCATTCATGTTGACTCACATATTAAAACAGCCAAATAGGAAGAGGGTAGATAGAATTTTTATCATTTTCATACAGTTTTCATGACCATTTTGGAACATGTTTGCAGTGAAGAAATGCCGAATTGATGGGCTTTTGTCTTTCAGGCATCAACTGCAGCAAAGAGTTAAAAAAATAGTGATGAAAGAAAAAATTGACTAAAGAGAAATATTATCTACTTAAATATTATCTTACATGTTAAGGGAATTAGAAGAGGTTTTTATTTTTTTAGTACTCTCAAGAAATAAACATTGTTTATTTCTAATAAACTATTTAGCTAATAAACATTAGCTAAATCAGTGAACTGTAAGCTAAATGAAGCAATAGCCTTAAAAATTAATTGGGGAAAATTTTTTAACATATATTCCTTGGAACCAAATTTATATTTCCCGAGTGTTGGGAAAAATCAGATATAAATTTACTACAGTATCTTCTTAAAACAACTACTTGAATACAGTCCAATAAAATCACTCAATTCTGGAGACAAAGTAGGGACATATACAACAATATCAAACTTTATATGAAAGAGAAGCATACAATAAATATTTTATTTTCAGTAAAGCCTATGAGTGTACAGATATATTACGAGGAAAAAAGGGAATATTTGTCTTTATATTCTTGGGATTTTACCACTTCATTTATCTTGTTGCTTTTGGAAATCCAATTTGCAACACTTTGAAAATTGCCCATATTTTCTCTGAGGATCAGTTTCCTGAAGCAATTCTAAACAGAGTACTGAGTTATTTTTTGTCAGACTTGATGAATATAGGTTAAATTTTATAGCGAGTAGTTTCACAAGATCAGCTTCCTGAACAATATCCTAGAAGTACAGATGACATCCCAAAGCGATAACTAGATAATCCAAGCTGAGGAAAACCTCCCATCATTTATTAAATTAAATTTTGATATATTTTAAGTCAACTTACCATAGAATTTCTGGGAACTTAGATTTGGAAGAAAAAAAAAGTGAAGATGTTGCTCCTGTAGTTGTAAAGTACATTGTAAAAGGCCTAGTAAGGAGGATATGGGTCTTGTGAGAGCAACATTGTTATTGTCTCATCTAATTTTAGCTATTTATTAAAACTACTATGTTCCCTGCAAGGAGTACTGTACCTCTTGTGGGCACTTCTCCCCATATAAAAATTCTTCAGGCAGACAAGCTGCATCCAAGGAGAAACAGTGAGTTTTCATATCTTGGAATACCAGGTGTCACAGTGATGCACTTGAACTATATGCTCAACTTTCAAGGCAGTCAAAGTAAAATTATATGAATTTACTCCTCAGTGACCTTAATTCAGCGCTATGTATCTTGCTATTACTGTTCCACAAAGCTTTATTCTGGCAGAAATTGTTTTTTAAAGAGTACAATAGCTGAAAGGAAGCGTTATGTCCCTAGTGTCTTGAAGATATGTAACCTACTGCAACTTGGTTTTGCAAACTTCTTGGAAAAAGGTACAGAAGCATAACAACTTTTTTTTTTTTTTCAATCAATAAAGAAAAAACTTGTTTGATTATCAAAGATCATGGTAAACTAATTTTGGAAGAGATAGATTTTGATATTACCTACATACAATGAATATTCAAGAAGAAATAGAATTACAATAATTCTATATATTCAATGGTAATGGAGTCTATTTAGGTTGATTTTTTGGTCAGGAATTATGACTTTCCGAAAACACTTTTGGCTTCATATTTAATATCTTTATGATCTAAGTACAAGAGGAAATAGGAATTAAAGTCTGAGTGGGAGGTGAAAAGTTGTCACAAACAGAAAGTCATTTGAGAGAAATGAATGGAGTTAGAATGAACGGAAGAGGGAGGCTCAAGTACACAAAGATTATGAAGGATTAAATAAGAAATAGCAGAAGAAGAGGATAGCAAAGCTCAGGGAGAGGAGAATTAAGAAGAGCTGCACATGAAGGAAAAGCTAGGGAGATTATAAAACATGAAAGAAAGGAAGATGAGAAAAATAAACAGAAACCTTTATTAGGTAGGTAATGTATCTGAGGCAGGTAGGTGATAGAAAATAAGATAATAGAATTAGCAAAACCATAAAAGGCAGAAGAAGTGGCTTTTTTGTTTTCCTGCAACAGCAATGGATTGGACTTGATGGTCTGTCATAGAATCATAGAAGCATAAAATGGTTCAGATTGGAAGGGACTTTAAAGATCACCTAGTTCTAATGCCCCTGCCATGGGCAGGGACACCTTCCACTAGACCAGGCTGCTCAGGGCCGCATCCAACCTGACCTTGAACACTTCCAGAGATGGAGCATCCACAACTTCTCTGCATAACCTGCTTCAGTGTCCCACCATCCTCACAGGAAAGAATTTCTTCCTAATATCTAATCTAAACCTATTCTCCTTCAGTTTGAAGACATTCCTGCTTGTCCGGTTGCTACACGCCCTTATCAAAAGTCCCTCTCCAGTTCTCTTGTAGCCACCCTTTTGGCACTGAAAGGCTGCTGTAAGGTCTTTCTGGAAACTTCTATTCTCCAGGCTGAATAACTCCAACTCTTTCAATCTGTCTTCATAGGAGATATGAGCCAGCCCTCTGATCATCCTCCTGGTCCTCCTCTGGATTCACTCCAACAATTCCATGTCCTTCTTATTTTGGGGGCCCCAGAGCTGGACACAGTACCCCAGGTGGGGTGTCATGAGAGTGGAGTAGAGGGGAGAACCACCTCCCTTGAAATGATGGTCATGCTTCTTTTGATGCAGCCCAGGACATGGTTGGCTTTCTGGTCACCATGTGCACAATGCCATCTCATGTTGAGTTTCATCTCAACCAAAACCCCCAAGTCTTTCTGCTCAAGGCTGGTCTCAATCTGTTCTCTGCTCAGACTGTTCTTGTGTTTAGGATTGGTCTGACCCAGGTGCAGCACCTTACACTTGGCTTTGTTGAACTTCATGAGGTTCACACAGACCCACCTCTCAAGCTTGTCAAGATCCCTCTGGAGAACATCCCTTCCCTACAGAGTGTCGACTGTACTACACAGCTTGGTGTCATCAGCGAACTTGCTGAGGGTGCATGAAATCCCACTGTCCATGTCACTGACAAAGTTGGTAAACAGTGCCAGTAGGAATGCTGATGCCTGAGGAGCACCACTTGCCATTGGTCTCTACCTGAACATCAAGTGGTTGACCGCAACTCTGAGTGTGACCATCCAGCCAAGTCTGCATCCACCGAGTTGTCTATCTGTTAAATCCATATCTCTTCAGTTTAGAGACAAGAATGTCATGTGGGACAGTGTCAAATGCTTTGCACAAGTCCAGGTAGATGACATCAGTTGTTCTTATCCACTAATGCTGTAAAATGCACTGTAGGAGGCCACTAAAAAAATCTGGTACAATTTGCTCTTAGTAAAGCCATGTTCAATGTCAGCATCATGTTCTTATTTTTTATGTACCTTAGAATAATTTCCAGGTTGATCTGCTCCATGATCTTGCTGGGCTCCATAGTGAGACTCACTGGCCAGTAGTTACTGGAGTCTTTCCCTTTTCCCTTTTTATAAAATAGGGATTATGTTTCCCTTTTCCAGTCAGTGGAACTTCACTGGACTCCCATGACTTCTCAAATATCACTGTCAGTGGCTTAGCCACTTCATCTGCCATTTCCCTCATGCCCCGCAGATGCACCTAATCAGGTCCCATGGATTTGTGCACCTTTGGGTGCCTCAAGCGCTCTCAAACCTGATTTTCTCCTACAGCAGGCAGTTCTCCATTCTCCCAGTCCCTGATTTTGTTTTCTGTGACCCATGTAATGTGACTGGAGCACTTGTGGGCCTGAGGTAAAAGAGACTGAGGCAAAAAAGTCATTGAGTACATCAATCTTCTCCATATCCCAGGTAACCAGGTTTCTCATTTCTTTCAGGGGGAGTGGGGACATTTTCCTGTGTCTTCATTTCATGATCACCAACAAGCTTTTCTTGACATCCCTGGCCAGATTTAATGCTATCAGGCTTTAGCTTTCCCAATCTCACCCGTAGCTGCCTGGATAATTTCTCTGAATTCCTTGCGGGCTATGAATCCTTGCTTACACCCTGTGTGGGTTTCATTTTTGTGTTTGTCAGTTTGTTCAGGAGTTCCATTATAAGAAGCTCCCTATAAGCCTTGTGGTGGTTTTGCCTGACTTCCTTATGGTGGGGATGCATTGCTCTTGAGATTGGAGAAGGTGATCCTCAAATATTTACCAGCTTTCTTGGGTGCCTCTTCTCACCAGGGATTTATCACATGGCACTCTTCCAAGGACATCCTTCAACAGACCAAAGTCTGCTTTCCTGAACTCCAGAGCAGTAAACTTGCTGTGCATCCTCCTCACTGCCCCAAGGATCTCAGACTCCATCATTTCATGGTCCCTGCAGCTCAGGCTGCCCTTGGGATTCGCATTCCCCACCAGTCATTCCTTGTTGGTGAAAAAAGGTCCAACACAGCACCTCTCCTCATTGGCTCTTCTATCACTTGGAGAAGGAAGCTATCATCAACATATTTCAGGAACCTCCTGGTTTGCTTATGCCCTGCTGTGTTGTCTCTCTCTAATACATACTGGGGTGGTTGATGTCTCCCATGAGGGCGAGGGCTTGTGCTCCTATCTGTCTATGGGTGATCTCATCTGTTCAGCCTTCTGGGTTGGGTAGCCTGTAACAGACCCCTAATATAATGTCATTTGTGTCAGTCCCTCCCTTTAATGCTGACACATAGGCCCTCAGTTGTCTCCTTATCCATCTCCAGGTGGAGCTCCATGCAGTCCAGCTGACCACAGATATAGAGGGCCTCACCATGTCATCTCCTCCCCTGACTATCTTTCCTAAAGAGTCCGTACCCTTTCATCCCAGCACTCCAGTCATAGCAGCCATCCCATCACATCTCCGTGATGCCAGTAAGGTGATAACCCTATAGGCATGTGCACGTCTCTAAATCCTCTTGGTTATTCCCTGTGATGCATGTGTTTGCCCAGAGACATTTAAATTGGGTCCTTGACAAAGCCAACTTACTGGTAGAGCAGCTGGAATTCCTCTGTGCTGCTCTTCAGCCTACCAATATGATGCTGTCACTTCTCTTTCGCTGTGCCTCCTTGAGTGAAAGTAAGAAACAGGCAAATGTCCTTTTCTCTGGATGCCGTAGGCCAAAGTAGCTAAGCTTATCTCTCTTGGCTCCTCTGGACTAAACCCCAAAGCTCCTGCCTTCGGGAAACTGGGGCTTCCACACTTTTCTTTCTGTTTTAGCTGTTTACAGTTTATTTTCTACACAGTGCCTTTTCATCACCATGCCTGGGACATCCTGATGGTTTATAACCAGTGACTTGAGTAGGTTAGGACACAGGAGGCCAGGTTTCCAACACTGCCTTTTGTTTACAGAGCTAAGATTTTCCCACCAACTGAGGCCTAATTTTCAAATTTCATTATTTTTAAATATATTATAAAATAAATAACACTGAACTGTTATTGCTAGCTTTATTGTTCTGGGCAAAGCAGACCTACTAATCAGTGACAGAGGTAAAATCAGAAAGATAGCTTTTGTTTACAAGCACAGGAGAAAAACTTCTCTGAAGAGGAATTGGACTCAGATCATAAGCAAAGTAATTAATTCTAAATTAAAATAAATAACTGGTTTACCTAAGAAAGGGAGATATAAAACATAAAAAGTTTGTTAGCAAATCTTTCTTAAGGGATTCTCAGTACAGGTTATGTATAATTAAGAATGCTTTTTGTAGTGTAATGAGAGCTCAGAAGACAACTGATGATGATATTCTTTGGTCATTTTGTCTCAGACATGCAATAATATTTTTTACTATAAGTAATTATGCAGTAAGCAATTATTCACAATTAGTTTGCTTTTGTCATGTGCAAAAAAATTTTAAACATTTTTCCTTAAATTCCTGAAGTCTGAACAAAGGATCAAACTCACTATAAAAAAAGCATGCACTTCCTAACTTTTTTTTGTTTGTTTAAAATTCCACATAAAAGATTGCCATGGTCTGAGATCCCCAAAATTCCAATTCCCTAGTCTAGGCCCCCCTCCCCCACATCTCAACCTAATGTGAGATGTTTTTTTTTCCCAGACAAAACACACCAGACTCAAAATGGGGGAAAGGGAATATATTACAATGACCATACAAATAAATAAATATTATAATACATTATACACACAATCTCAACTATCTCTACCATGACAGATCAGTATTTACAATGGATCAGATCTCTTCTCCCCTCCAAATAAAAGTCCAGGAGGGAAGAAGGACAGATCCCTTCTAGTCTCTGAGCAGTTTCTCTACGGTAGCAGTCATCTGTCCTCTTCACATGCAGCAGCTGATGGCTGGATTTCTTTTCAATACACACAAGGGGATCTCCAAGCCCCTTGGCCCGTCGTCTCCAAACGAAGGGTTTTCAAGACACAAGGGGGTCTCCTTTCACCCCTCTTGGCTCTCCTTCGATTCCAAGCGAAAGCCTCACCTGTGGACTGCCAGCAGGGACAAAACTCACTTCACCACAGGCATATCACAAAGTGCAGGGGCATCTTCGTGAAAGTCCTTTCCTCAGGGGGGTTCACCCCTGAGTCAGAACATCTTGGGCAGCATTCAGTTGAAAGCCTTTGCCTCAAGAGTTCTACCAGAGCTCCTGTGCTCTGTCTCAGGCTGCTAGGCTTGCCAGCAGCAGCGAGGGGGGCCAAGGTCAACCCCCCCGCATTCCTTCTCCATCCCGGTCCAGCTTCAGGACGTCTTTGAGCTTCTCAGCTCCTCTCTCTCTGGTGCTGCAGCATTCCAAGGCTCCTCTCCTTAATAGGAGTCCATCTTCCTCCTTTCTCAGAGGTCTCAGAGGGGTATGGGGTCTTATTCTAGTTCTTACCCCAGCTTCCTCTCTCCCTGCTGCTCTCTCAGCTCTCTCTCTCTTCATTAGACATCTCTGTGTCTGCTTGCCTCGTTGCAAGCTGCCTCTGCTGCGTTCTTATTTTTTTGGTTCTCTACCATCGCTTCTGGACGCTGCTTCTGCCGCTGCTGTCTCTGCTTACTCACGGTGGAGAAAACTTTCTTAGCTCTCAGCTGCAGGCACCTAGCCCAGCTTTATGCTGTTCCAGGTCCCCACAGCCCCCCGCTGGGGGTTGGGGGGCCAAAGCCCCCCAGGGGGCTCCTGCCCTCTGCTCCTCGTGGCCTCAGAACATGGCTACCACTTCTACAACCAAACTACAACTAACCTTCTCTTCCGTTTGCTTGTGGTATGTTTACATTTTGCAGAAGCACCCACTGGACAAAACTTCAAAACTTCCAGGTGTCACCACCCCCTGGGGTTTTACCACTTTCTTAGCTTCAGGGGGAAAACCTGGTCCAAACCACTACAAGGATCTAATACAGAATCCACATGAACAAATTTTTGTCTTCCTTCATTTTTTCATTTCCTGTTCTTGCTATTGCAAAAATAAAATTAAAAAAGAGGAGTAGTTGAGAATAAGAACTAAAAATATACGTTCCTCAGTTTGAATAAATAGCATGGAATGTATTTATCTTGATGTGAAGTGTTTAAGCTGAAATATCAAGCCTACTATAGTTGCCTGCCTGCCTTTTTGTAATCTTGGGATTATGAGACAGTGATATCTCTCGAGGGCAGCTTATACCTCCTAAAATATGTGTCTTAGGTGTATGAGTTAGAATAGAATGGAGTGGAACAGAAGAGAATAGAATAGAGTTGAGTAGAGTAGAATAGAACAGAAAAGAATAGAGTAGAATAGAATAGAATAGAATAGTTAATTAGAAAGAACCTACACAATCATCTAGTCAAACTGTCTGGCCATTTCAAGGCTGACCAAATCAAGATTCTGGAGATTCTTTTTCTTATCTCTGGGTACAGGGGGAAGATAATTAAAAGGAAGATCAAACTTCTACATAATGTTTATCCTACACCTTAGTGAGAAAATGTTACCTGTTTGCATGTTCTCTCTGGGGCTGGTAATCACTAAAATACAACTAGGTCTAATAAATCAAGTGAATGGATTTTGTTACTTCTTTGTTTGGTTGGTTCTACCAAATATCACTCTCAAGTATTATGAGATTTCTTAGCAACTTGGGGGACATTATGTAAATACCAGGCTTAGGCATAGAAAGGCATCATTGCTAGCTATAGAGGATTGTGACTAACTTAGCAACGAATGATTACTGGAAAATTGGAAAGCATGCTGGATTAACTCTTCCACCCCCTGCCCTCCTCCTCCAACCCAGCAAGCTCATCTGCGTGACAGTCACCTGCCTCAAAGCAATCTCAAAGACTGAACTTTCCCAGTATTAAAGGATTGCTTTCCCATTAGGATCCGGATATGCTAAGTAGAACAGTTTCTTCATTGTGTCAAAACAGTTTCTATTAACATTAGGGGGACAAGTTTTTAAAATTCTAAGGCTTTGCAAAGTGTTTTATAGTCAGGACAGGTATTGCGGTAGCTCACAACAATGGAGCAAAGGATCTCATTTCAAAGCTGTCTCTTATGGGCTCCCTTTTTAGGATTATAGTGCAAGCGTAACTACTGACATTACAAAGCCTATCTTTGGGGAATAAAAGCAGATTTTTGCATCAGGCAGTGGTGAGCCTGCATCAGAATTTTCCTTATTCCAATTCCTTATTAGCTTGTGCAGAGCTACTCTCAGCGGGAAAAGATCAGCATCTTTCCTACTTCAGACAGGCACTGTTAAAATTAGACAGTACTGCTTCCTCATGATAATCACTGGTCCACACCTCTTCTCCTATTTTGAAGTACAAAACATACAATCCATGTTTTCATGCCATGTATGCTTATACATGTATAACAATTAATAAACTAGACTCAAATCTTGATTCTCCACAGTTTGATGAAGAGGTGACCAGCACAGATAGGAAAAATATGTTAAATTATTGCTGAGATATTTTCTGGTCAATCCTGCCCAAGAAAATTGAACTCAAGACTGAAGAGATTCAGAAAAGCAGTATTACACGTACAAGGGAACAGTGACTATTTTTGCCCAGGACAATGGGAAAGATTGGGTTATTCAGTCTTAGCAGCTGTCGATCAGCTGGAAGTCAGGAGGGCTCTGCAGAGGGACCTGGATAGGTTGGAGAGTTGGGCTGATTCCAACGGGATGAGGTTCAACAAGGCCAAGTGCCGGGTCCTGCACTTTGGCCACAACAACCCCCTGCAGCACTACAGGCTGGGCACAGAGTGGCTGGAGAGCAGCCAGGCAGAAAGGGACCTGGGAGTTTGGATTTATAGGAAGCTGAACATGAGCCAGCAGTGTGCCCA